>NW_027155395.1:9599-23621 GCF_002600585.1 Cystoisospora suis | reverse complement strand
GCGGGTAGACGCTCAGTTCGTGGGACAACTTGTCCCGAGCAACTTCGCCAAGAGAAGATGAGGCATTCATGCTTAGCTAAACCTGTTCGTGGGTCCCTGCTTGGCGCTACAGACCACGAGGCGATCCGCGGGGTGTAGCTTGTCTAGACTTTCCCCACGCGTCTCCGCAGTCGGGACGAGGGTACATTGATTTTGCCCGGGTCTGCTAAGGGCCGCAGAAGCAATAGGAACCTGATGGTGCCTTCTCTATCAGCAAACCCTCTGCGGCGACCACTGCCAAGAGATGTGGTCCGATAGCCCGGATATCAAGTAGATTGCTTGTTTGGGAATGCTTCCCCTAAGCAGAAAACGATCCGTGCCCTTTTCCGATCTGACCCTGGAGTGTGGCGCAGTTGGTCTTGCAACTCCGGCGCTTCGGCTTGTGGCGAGAAGGTCGACATCACTGTCACGGTCAACCTTTCTTCGCACCCCTCGGCTCCTGCAAGACAGGCAGGCGGGGAGCCGGGCTGACTGGATCCGGGTAGTTTGCGCTTCGCAAGGGTCCCGCAACCAAGGGGAGCCTCCGTCTCCGCTCACCTGTAGGTCACAGCTGTACTCCCTTAACAAACGCACGGGCACGTCCATTCAAGCCCCGACGCGAGGTCGCTTGGCGAGGGTGAGACCGTGATCCTAGGGTATACGGGGTTAGGGGCCCGAATGGACCACAGGGGCGCTCGACGGATTGCCCGGAGAACTTCGTCCCTCTGCTTAGCAGCGAGGTGAAGCCGCTTCGTTTCTTTCCCTGAACTACACTGGATGTGACTCCCTAGTCGTGCAGCACCTGTGCTAAAAGGAACGCAGCTGCATTCTCCCCCCCAGGTCAGGAGGAGATGACAGAGAGGTCGGAACGTTGAGCGTGCTGTCCATTTTCGTATTATTTACTCCCAGTGAGGGCAGAGCGCAATCAACCACTTAAGTAGCTAGCCGCGCACCGCACAGCCCTTGAGACTCCCGCGGTGAGACTGGAGCCGCTGCATCCGGACTAGGTTTGGTTAATGAAGAGACTTACATTCCACGGCCTCCAGCGTTTATTATTGTTCTTTTTTTGCTGTTCGCAATTCTTTCTGAGAACAGCGAGCATCCGGCGCATGATTGGTGAGGCACTACAGGGGCTCGGAGTCCGAACAGGCCCGTTCAAGGTTGAACAGTGTCCTTCCGTGTGACGCACTCTGTCAGCGTTGCGCCACGACTAGCTGCACAATTTCTTGCGACTGCAGTCAGTTGTCGCCCAAGAACTTACTGTGGTGCGTTTTCGCCAGAGCTTTGTCTCTTCCTTGGCCAGTGCCCTAATCCACCCTTGGCCCTCCTGCTCCGGCACGTTCTTTCTAGGCTTCTTTCTTTGCCGGACTAGGGCGCCGGACAGGCCTTGACGCGAAAAGCTGGTTTCTGACTGTGGAGAGAGTCTCCGGAACGAAAACCCATCAGTGGCTGTTTTGAAGACGCTCTCGAGCAGACGGAACCCGCAGCAGATTCGGATCACCGCAGCACCCCTAGGAGAGAGCGGCCCCCTTCTCACAGCCAGCCCCAGCTCGGTCTTTGTTCCCTTTGAGCATTAGCTGTAATTCCCACAGCCCATCACAATGCTCAATCCGGAGCACGCGAAGCTGTGTGACGGAGGCATCTGGCAATCGGCAGGCTCCGAGGACGGAGTGGCCGTCTGGCAAAAGCCCGACCGTTGCCCGTCCCCTGTACAAGGTAAGATGCCTTCTCTCGGGAAGCTTCAGACAGCCTTGTGCTTCCAGCTGTCTTCTTGGCCTCTCAGAGTTGCATGAGTCGTCTGGCATAGCAGAATTGGGAGGTCTTCTTGAACCGGGCGATCCCCACGGCGTACGTGTCGCTCCAAGTGGAACACGGATGCCAAACTCACTGATGATACTCGTAAGCAAAGTACAATGTAGCGGTGTGCATACAACTTGAGTAAGTGTGCGCGTCCAGGCCGTCATCCCTGTTGTCAACTGAATGCAGAGTAGAGAAAGTTAAGTGAATGTGCTCGGCCTATGTTTTGGGCGTGTTCCCTGCCAGCAGGACAACGGGCACAACTCGGACCGGACAAAGGGGCGCAGGCTTGCCTTCAAAGAAACTACTACCATTTCAGCAGTGAAGCCGCTTTTTGCACTCCATCTCCCCGGGGCGACGCTGCTGTTCCGCTATTCCTTCCTCCACGTGCGTACGGGTAAGTTACCGCCAGCGCACGCTGCTCAACTCCTCCAGATGAAGCGGGAAGCTGGAGCTCTGGTTGCATCTCTTAGTCAAATCTGAGTGGTAATGAAATAGCTCCTCTACCGCGTTCGGCACACTGCAATCCGGAGGGACACGGTCACCATTACCATCGACGAAGAGGGGCGGGCTTCTTTGTTATACCGATATTCGGCAATTTCAGGGTCCCGCCGGCCATAGCCAGAAGCTAGAGCTCTCAGGAGTATGCGTGTGAATGTACTCCGCTAGGTACGGAAAGGCCCGTTTTGTCCCTCCTTTGCCTGTGGATGCCGGGGCGAACGAGACTGTAAACCCGATGCTACAGGAGCAGGATAGCAACAGCGAGGCTGGTGACTCGCCGGAAGACGTCGAGAGGGAGACATTGATCAGGCAAATGTGTGAGACGTTGCTTGCCTCTGACACGTCTGACGACGGGTCTGGCGACGGCTCTGGCGGCCGGTCTCCCGACGGGTCTGGCGATGGGTCTCCCGACGGGTCTGGCGACGGGTCTCCCTACGGTTCTGGCGACGGGTCTCCGGACGTTACTGGCGACGGGTGTCTCGACAGTCCTAGCAACGGGTCTCCCGACGGGTCCGGCTACGGGTCTGGCGACTCTGTCACCAGCCGGCCCTCCAGTACGCGCTCCACTACCTGCCGGCTTCCTGAAGGTGCGATTCACTTTTGTCTTGTAGCGCCTGCTGGACTGAGAGTGCCCGACTTCGGCGCGTTTTGATCACAACAGTAAACCGCGCTGAGAACTGTCCTCCCCATAAGTCACCCGGCATGCAATAGCAATCAAGTCTCAAGGCGTATCCTATGCTCCGTTATATCCGTCTCACACGTAGAGACCTAACGACGGAAGCAAAGATTAGCCAAGAGTGTGCCTCAGCATTATTAGCCGGTTCTGAAAGTACCCTCTCACAGCCGCCAGCCTTCGGAGCTACTCAGTTTCACACACTACCTGGTCCACGTCCGTGCAGTTCGCCACCGTATTTATTTGGACGCCGGTCCAGTCCATCTACTACCCATAGTCGTCTCCGCAACTGGGCAATGGAGGGCAGAAGACATTTTTGATAGTCGGACGTCGTGCCGCAATTCTGTGAGAAATATGGACCGAGCCACTAGTCGTAGTGCCTGCCGTGTAGTCGCTGCTTCTGCCGGCCGCGTTGGATTGCACACTGACCTCGAAACAAAGAACCTCGTTGATGTAAAGGGTGTAGAACTGGTCCTGCTCGTTTTTCGCAGCACCTCGCTCCCTGAGAGTTTATGACTCGGACTTCATCTTGCTTGAACGAGCCCTGTTGACTCTCTACGACGATCAGATCATCCCGGCTGCTTTCAACCTCAGGGGACGCCTTCGAGAATTCGGCTGTTCCTCGACGGTGAAGAATAACTTCGTGAGTCCTTTTTTTTACGTAGCTGAGCTAGTAGGCTCTCCCTTGGGATGTCCTTTGCATACGTTGGACCAGTGGAACACGCTGTGTTACAAGGGTCGGTAATTTGGTATAGTTTTCACCATTAGTCCGCCTGCCAGACACGAAGATGGCGCTGTGGAGAAGTTTTTAGCCACACAGGATACACGCCGGATAGCGCGACAAGAGGGTGACAGAAAAAGGAGTACAGCTCGTGTTGCCGATGCTTGTGAAGCCGCACACGTTTCTAGAGCCCACAAACATCTGCTCCGTGTGGATGCTTTGTTCAGATGGCCCTGTACAGCATGTTTCCGAGCCTCTACCGGATTGAGTGGGTGCCGAGCCAGGGCGATCAATGTGTCTTTTTCGTCAATGACCCGCCGAATGCGAAGGGCTGGATTGACGCCAACGACGCGACTGATCCGTATCCAGCCACCATGTGGGCTGAATTCAGCACATTTCTGTACGAGAAATTCTTTCAAGCAGGAGTACCTAACGGAGTGGGAGGTGGCAGGTGAGTGACCGCAACAATACTGAGACAAAAGTTGGTACTGTTAAGCAAGAGGCAAGCTCGGAGTCGTGTACCAAGCGGTCTGCCGCATACAAAGCAAGGTTGGCATCACGCGGCAGGAGGCAACAGCACCAGTGCTACTTCAACAGTTCAGACGTCTGTCTTATGGAAAGTAGAGGTGGTTGTTACTGTTGTGACTCTGCATCATATCTGCGCCGTAGTCGAGAATTTGCAAGACCAGAAGGGTCCGAGGGATTCTAATGTGGTAGGCGGGTTTCGCGTTTCTTGGTGGTGTTTTTGGATTTTCAGATACGGCCTGTCAAAGTATCTCAAACAGTTGAACTTGCCGTTCTTCAAGAATTTCTCTCTTGGAAGGATCTCCCACGTGGTGCAGCTCGCCATTTCACAGAAATATCTGCTTGCGTACGAGGATAACGTCCTGAAGCCTGTGTCCGCGTGCGCCGTTTTTGCCAATGCCCTTCTGGTGAGCCAGCCTTGTCCCTTGAAGTTGGTGGGGTCCCCGGTTGTTCTCGATTCAGCAGGGACACTTCTGTTTCTGCCAGCTGCAGACTCCAGGTGTGCTGACTTCTGCGGATCCACATGATGAAAGCCTGGCACTCAGGAGCCCCTAGCCCAGGATCGGTCCGCTCAATGCTGCACGCGAGTCTGCCTTGGATTTCTGGTTGTTGTACTCAGGGATTGCCAGACGAGAAGCGACGCGGGAAGAAGTGTATCACAGATATTCGGGAAATCCAAGTCTGCATTCAGCATCTGCTTCAGCTTCACCCGGAAGGCTTCACTCTGTCGACTCTCAAGCGCAAACTCAAAGCTATGTGAGTGCATGGCCGAGTGAGGCCGGCCTTCCCCGAACTTTAGGTAGTACGGCATATCCTCCCATGTATTTGCCCTCGTTAATGCACGGCACACACCATGTCCACTCAATACTAACGGTCAGGCATAAGGGTTGTTTCCTTGTCTAGCGAAGCTTGCTCAGGCATGTACCTTCTTACAATGCTCACTAGGAGCTCCGGCTGTTTCTGCTTCTGCCTCGGAGTAGTCAGAAGGCAGCGGGACACAATATCTGGCTCTTCAACTAGTCAGCCTGTCCGCGACTAGAGCTTTCAAGAGAAGAGCACCAACGTCATGCTAGCATGGGCCGAGAGTCCGATTCAATGGTACTGTGAAAAGACGAGTGTGAGTTGCAGGAAAGGCTCTCCGGAGACGGTAGTGTCATCTGTGAGTGGCTTTGTGTTCAGATACGGTCGCGAGCTGTGCCAGACTGTCTTCCACTGCGCCAAGCTGATCGACTTGATGTTCCTACCCGAGATCCGAAAGGTGTGCCGGGTCGCCAAGGTACGCCACGAAACAGCTGCAGATGGGAAACGACGCCGAGCTGTTTCCCTCCCTGCCCTGCTCTCGCGGGGTGCTAGCTGAGAATGTAGTTTCTTTTTCTGGCGTCCACGCAGGCGTTTTCTTCTGGAGTAGCAAGCAACAGTTGTTTGGCCGGACGCACAACTAACACCGACCGTGTGGTAGGGATATTGCTTCCCCAGTGGTATGTATTAGCGCGCTCCGCTTTAGCATCGGCAGAAGTGATGTGACCAGCTGCTCGTACTCCTGCATCTAGACAAGAGCAGCACCTAGAACAATCCCAAGCGGTTTTCTTCTTTTGTCTGCGACGGGTGACCTCCTATCACGAGTACTCCGACGGGCTGTCTTCATTTTGTGCCTTATAGGACTCGCGACACATTAAGGTCCTCCCTCTTGAGCAAGACAAGTGTATCTACTCATTAAGTAACGCAGTTGCTGTCTCAAAGCCTCTTCTTCCGCCGCCGTGGACCGGGCCCGCTGGAGGTATGAACGGGAGGCCAGCCTGCGGAGGAGATGCAGTCCGAAGTTCTCCAGCTGTAAACGCACATGAGTGTTACATGACTAGGAAAGAGACAAATGGACTTAGCTGTCCACGAATGGAAAGCTACCGTCCCCAGCGGCTGCTTTGGTCTCGCAATGAGGTCCTATACGATGGACATTTTTCAGTAGGAAGTGTCCCAGTGGGACAAATCATGTAGTCAAAGGAATGACTAGCGCCAGCAAATCACCTTTTTCCTTGGAGTTACCGAGGAGATTGTCTTCTGTTGGGAGACATTTCAGAGTGTGGTGCGTGCCCCGGCTTGCCGTTATGGTACCATGTATAGCGGTGCAATGTTGGACCCACATGTGTAGCTCGTATACTGCGTTGCAGGGAGCGTACATGCCTAAGGTTGTAGGAGAGGCTTGCTCACACGAGCGGAAAATGCAAAGTGCAAAGTTGTTAATGTGGCATTTTGTGTTGAAGCGTCGAGTGCGTTTCGCTGAGAGAAGACACTGTCCCACGCTCTTGTTCCTGGATAGGCACTGTGTTGTCTCTGTTACAGAGACGTGTGTATGTACTGGCCGGGTGGCCCCACGTCGTTTGTGAAGAAGTCGTTCTTTTAGAGCGCGTTCGGGGCCGTCATGCAGCGTGGTGATACTTTTCTCAGTTCTGTGATGTGCTTTGTCTTTTTGTTTGTTCGTGACCAAACTCCTGGACATGATAACCTATATGTGTCCCGCTTTTGCGCGAAAGCATCTCTTATACGTAGCATGCTTGCAGTCATACTTTTGCCGCCACATGACAATGTGGCATAGCGTCCCAGCGTTGACGATCATTGCCGTACTCCGAGAACTGCCCTAGCGACGTCATGCGCAGATGGCCGGTCTCGTCAACCGTCACTGAACTGAAGAACTTCAAGACGCCGAACACAATGCTATTCGAGTGTTACTACCAGCACAGCGCGGCGCACCAAGTTGCGTACCTATCAGAAACACCATTCGATTCTTTTGGATTCACGGATCGTACGGGCGACAACTCAAACCCTCAATACAGTTGTGCGGGTGCTTAGTTCCGACCAGCCGTTACACGTATGGTCGCGTACAGTACACCAGGAGCAACCAACGAATGTCACACGAACAGGCGAGGAAGCTTCGCTGTTCATGCCCCGAGCACAGTCGGTTTCAGGAGCTATGAACTGGCCAAAGGAACAATGTCAGTGCCCCTTCAGTAGCCCATGGGCGCTAAAGAAGCTGGCTGTGTGTGCCTGTGAACGGCGCCGTGCGCGATGTATCGAGGCACCTCGGACAAAAGAAGGCAACAAACATGAACGCCAAGGAATGACTTGGGGGGTGGGGGCAATTGATCAGGTACATTCACTTGAAAGCCTAGAGCGGGTATCGACAGGCCAACCTGCTCGGGCCGTAGTACTGAAGGCATGGCAAAACCCCCACAGACTACCGCGGTACACCCAGAGGATCTCTGCTTGGAATGCAAAGGCCTCGCAATCTTCGTAGGCTCAGCACGGCGTCTACGAAGTAAACCCGGCAGTTATGGCGGACGGGCCGTAATCAAAGTGGCAAGATAAGTGTACGACGCTTGGCCGGTCCATGTGTGTGGCTGTACGTAACGACCTCCGGGCAAACGATCACGTCCGCGGCAGTGTTGGTGTACCGCGAATGAATGCTTTTTTTCAGCACACCATAACAAGTTCCCGGTGATATTTACTTGGAAAACCAATTAGCGCTTGAGTCCGTTGCCCGCAGCACACGCCTGGACTGAGCTGAAGCATATAGTGTGTGACTAGCAAGCGTTGCTCAATCTACCTGTGAAGGTACTACTTGGATCTCAAAAAAGTTGCATCCGCAGCTCAACCCGAAATTAGTGTTTTCTTCCTGTTCTTCCATGGGGGGGTTCAGGAGCCCTGTGTTAAGCAACGATACCTGACGAACACGCCAACACGTTTCTCTTACAGGTTTGGCCCGCTACGCAGGCAACAAGCTTCCGTAGCACGTCGACCCTCCCCACCGTCTCTGGACCTCCACTGTCCCTGGTTGAGTGAGGCAACTCTGAGGCTTTCCTTTTTTTTTTTCTTTCTCACAATGTGTTCCTCGTACAATACTCTGTGCAAACTTCTTCTTGACAGTAGGCTCCGCAAAACAAGAGCGGACACATCCGCAGTCCTTACGACTTCCGACACCCGCTTCATTTTCTTTTTCGAAGGCAGTTAGAACAGAAGCTTTCCTTGTGTGTGAGATTCTGCTTTCTTTTGACGAAACTCACGGTAAGTGGGAACCTGGGCAGAGAGGCGGGATAGAACTGAATTGGTTCCTACCTCTATTTTGAGTCGAGGTTTTCAAAAGAAACACCAACAAGTAAACTTCTATGCACACAGGTGTTGTTTGCTGCGCCCGCTTTGCTTCAAATCAGCAGGATTCAGCACTCATATAGAGAGAGGAAAGAGAGAGATATCTATCGAACGTATTGCGAATGGGCCGTGGTCGTTCACTTTCTTGCACGCAACACACATAAGTGAGCGTCGCTCACAAAATCTGCCGCGACAGCTCGTGTGAGAGGATGATCACTGACACGTGACTGTTTACTACCAGAGCCTATACACCAGGGGATTTCGAGTAGTTGTGTACTGCAGGTGGAGTTGACCGGACACTGTGAAAGAGACCGAGGCCCGCGACTAGTGAGTTCAAAGGCCATCTGCAACAAAAACACCCGAGCATAAAGGGTGAAACAACACGAGGAGATGCCTTGGACGACAGAAAGTCTGAGCACGTCGTTTGGTGTTTTTCTTCCGTTTCTTGATAGTTTTATGCGGCTTGAATGTTTTGATTTCCTCTGAACACACACCACCCCCCGAGGCGTCAGATCGTCTGTTAGGGTGCCTTGAATACTAACCCTCGACAGGGCTGGTCACTTCCGTGGTTGGCAAGGAGCAACCTCTGAAAGGAAGCTCACTTCACAGCTCTCTCTGTCTTTGTGAATCGCCGAGCAACTAGTCAGAATCAGGATATCCATCCTTTTTCCACTGAGATCATTTGTGAAGCCATCCATCACTGAAAGACCCGACCGGAGTATGACAACGGAACATCCTGCTGCTTGAGAAGTAGCCCTAGGTGTACATACAGTACACCTTGGATTGTGAGCAAAACAGGACCTTATTGATCTTTTGGGTAGTTTGTGTAAGGAACCATGACTCCAAAGGAAACGTTGTTCATCAGCAACCTGCCTGGGCAGCTTCCAAACGAATCTACCTGGATAGAAGAAACAAGAATGAAAAAGACTTTCTCCTTAAGACTTCTGTTCACGGACTGCTACTTTTACCCGAGCACCTATCCACAAGGATATCATTTCTTTCAAATCCCCGTGCTTTTTCGTTCTTCGTCTCTATTACCCAGCTGGTGGGGAAGGCAGCTCCGAATAAAGCAGCAACCATACAGCTAGCTTCATGTCTCTCACTAAAACAGCCGTGTGTCTCCATCACCCTCATCACCAATCCATCCTTGTTTACTTTGCCTTACTTTTCAAGAAGAAATTCAAAACGGAGAATACGAAGCCAAGCATGTTGACTTGCGGGTGAGAGGGTCGGAGGGAAGAGACACATACAGCTACCTGCCGCCCTGTCTCCGAGTATTTTGACGAGCACTCGACGTGCGCCTTCCTTATTATAAGCACTTGCATATAAACAGAATCCTGACCACGTCAAAACTGGAATAAAGACAAGGGAGAGAGCGAGCAAAACAGAAACAGAGAAAAAGAGGGACCTCACACATCAACATACGTCTGTGGTAAAGTCTGGGATGTTCACATCCGTCGTCGTTGACTTGCACTTCTTACTCCCATCTATTTTTGGCGTGACTTCTCGCTCATTTCAACATACACAAACCTGCCTGAGTTCTCTTTGCTATGAGGAAATAGAGCAAGACACCTCACTACTCAGCAGGAAAGGCGGCAGATTGAGACGTTGTTTTATCCTATCGGAGATCGAACCAAGAGAAAACTCTCCTCCTCAACATACCACAAGGACTATGATGTCTTCTCGGCTATCTTTCTTGAGAGGAGCCCCCCCCTATGCTCATTCGCTACATACATAAAGAAGGCATCGTCAGAACGACATTTTGTAGACGTCGTCAAAGACCACACTTATCCAAAGTCGTTGACTCTATGACGATAAAGCCACCTCTCACATAGCTCTCTCTTCTTATAGAAGATCAAATAGACACACCCTCCTCATACATACATCGATGCAGAAAAACAATCGGCATCTATGTGTATACAGTGTATCTCCCTAGAGAACTTCTACATAACAGTGGCTGGATGAATCCTTCGGTGTGTTAAGCGCTTCTAAAGAATCAGCTGGAAAGAGGGAGCTTTCTGCACTCGTCAGTTCGATCTTGTACCTGTTCCCCACAGAAGGAGACTTCGAAGATTTTGGTCTCGAAGCCTTTGTTCCTCCCGTAGAGATTTCTCCCTCGCTATGACCTCGCTGTGAGACAGACCAAGCACAGAACGAAATCGTTCCTTGTCAACTTTCCAGGCCTTTCCTCAACTGAAGATCTACCCATAGATATGTATGTAAAAAACCTTCAGAGGAGACAGCGAAATGAACGCAATAGAGAGCCCTCATGCCTAGCCCAAGAACTTCTCTCCCTCTTCACATTCTTGAAAAAGGGTGAAGTACCAACACCCCGAAAGACAATGATATTCAGACAGATTATATATATATATATATAGTATGTATCTATATATGTGTATGTATCTATATATGTATATACATCCATGAACATAGATATATATCTGTAGACATATGGACATCAGTCGTCCCCATGCATGCATCAATGTAGAGAGGAGGTATAGAGAGAAGGTCCGTATGTCATGGTATAAACAGAGAAGGGTCGTACGACTGTGTATGAAGGGTAGAATGTGAAGCTTTACATCCTCAACCCCTTAGCGTGACGGGCAAGGAGATATATCAACAATACATACAGACATTAATAGAACGAGTGCAATCTTCATCCATATGTATGTGTGGATATTTACATATACCTTGAGAAGAAGGAACCACATTTGTATAGAATAGATCCCGGCAAAACTCATCTGACCAAAGGAATCATCATCGAGAGGCTACACCACACAAGAAAACGAGGAAAGAAAGTAGACCAACGCGACAAGAAAGGAGAGATTGAATACATCGAAGCAAGAGAACGCAAGATAAAGCGGTTGTCTAGACTAACTAGGTTAGGGTGAGAAGAGGTGCTCTACAGAATGCCGATGAGCCCTGCGACGGACCAAGAATGGACGAAGAAAAAGAAAAAGACGTCAAGAGTTTGACGATAAAAACCTTCTGTCTATGATAAGATCGTAGCTTCTCTTCCTTCAAACATATCTACTGAGCTTTAGAGAAGCCGGAGAGAGAGAAGAATGGACTAGAAAGAGAAGAGATGGAGAAAATCTGCTAGTTATCTCGCCTACCGTCGTTCTTAGATTGTTTGGAGCTCCTAACCTCGTACGGACTTGCGATGATCATCTGATCTGTCTTGATTAGTCCCATCTAAAGTGATTGACTAGCTTCCTCCCGTCTCTTCAAGTGAGAAGGATGGATCAAGTACAAACACTCAACCACATAGGAGTCCTGTACTGTATGTACACTCCAAAAGCACTAGTCTTGATCTCTCTTTACCTAAATCTCACTATCCTGTCTCCTGTCAAGCCTTCTCTTTCAATCTCTCTCTCACTCTCTTCTTTCCTTTTCCTTTTTTTTCTTCTCTTTCATTGCGAATTGAAGGGACCTCTATAAATCACCTTCTTCTACTTCCGCTCCTCCCTCCCCTCAGAGACTACAGAGCTAATGCTGTCTTGAAATCCCACAAACACACACAGACAGACAAGCTATACATCATGACTATCATCATGTCCACTCACCTCAATTTTAAGGGTCGTTTCTTTCTCACAAGACGCCTCTCTTCTTCTACTCGAAGACTCCCTCGCGCTTGTTCTTCTTCTTCCTCTCTTGAACGTTGCGTGGATATGAGAGAAGTTAGACGGGAAGTTGGTAGAGTAAATGATGTAAGAGAAGCACCCTTCTTACCGCTACTGCGAGTGCGCCCTCCTCCACGACTGCTACTGTTACAACTGGTCGTTCTCGAACATCCAGCAGAGACATTTGAAGGAGCATATGGACCTCGTAATCCTATTGAACTATCTACTCTATGACCTACAACGTTACACGCATGCATGGGGAAAGAAAGAGCCCTTACAGATAGGAAAAAGACAAGCGAATTCAGAAGTGAAGGAACATAACAAGCACGATGAAGATGATCAGAGGTGAAGCACATACATATGAACGAAGAGAAAACACAGCAAACCATGTATTTGAAACAACACCTAAATATACATATACACATACACAAAGAGATACATTTATATAGATAGGATACATATATGTGATATGTGTACAAAGAAGACAAGTACTGTATAAGAGAGAGAGAGAAAGACAACATGGGGGACAGGTGCCTTTCTAGAAGGGAAGTGGTCATGCATGTCTATAGATAGAAGAAGTATAGACAATTCACACGTAGAAAAAAGATCGGCATTGCATGCGTGCGTAATGCATAGACATACAAAGACCTGATACCCAGTTTGCATGTGTCTTATTCCATAGAATATACAGTAGACACATACAGAAATAGATACACACAGAAAGATATTCTTGTATGTAGGTGAGGAGATAAGAATAGTCGTAGTGATAGTTGTAATGGTCGTGATAGAAGGGAGAAAACTCACAAGAGTCCCTCTGAGCTTTTAGATGAAGGAGAGACCTTGTGAAGAAAACAACGATCTGGAGGGGGAGGTTCCTCATGCTCTTCATATTCACTCTCTCACACTGCAGGTAGACATGTATGTATCTATGCAGATATACATACATGTATCTATGAACAATAGAGGGACAGTTTCCACGTAGGTGCCTCACTTCGTTGAAGATCGACATGGAATAATTTGACAAGACAAGACATCTAAAGCTGTCCTCGTCTCGATCTTCGAAAAGACTTTCTCGAACGAGTGTTTCATGCAGGGGACAGGAATTGAAAGAAGAAGAAAAAGATAGAAGAGATGTGATTTGTAGACTTACACTTGAGAGGAATAGCGAGGTAAGATCGATCAGACACTGTTACTTCATGATCTCCTCCCTATGAAAAGAAGCAAATGGAGCACTTCACATACACTAGAAGATTACTTCTCAAAGACTTTCCGACGTCCATACACTCGACATAAGCATGCAGGCAAGAGGTCTGCCCCATGAAAAAACACTCACCACATGCGACACATCTATGTATAGAGGCTGAAACACAAATACATACCGACGTAGCTATGGAGATACATATATATATAGAGAGAGAGAGAGCTAGATATCTATCGCTCTTTATGAATATATATTTGTATTCATAGAGAGCGATAGATAGGTGGACAGACATGTGCAGTAGTGTCTCCAAAGAAGTTGATACTCTCCCTGACAACACTTGCTTCTCCTAGTAAAAAGAAGACAATTTGTACGTTGCATGAATCTCTCCTTCTTTCTCCTTCCCCTCTGATCGTTGCCATTTCTGTGCGATGATACGACGAACAAGAAATTTCCTCGAGTCCTTCCAGGGCCTCACGATGAAGCACGAGAAGAAACGGAAAAAGAATGAAATTTCTTGAGGAAATCCAACCAAGTGGAAGATCAAGGATACTCTGTCCTATCAGCTAGCTATGCTTACCATTCCCCTCCTCTCTTCATGCATGCATGCATGTAGACAAGAGAAACGATAGCTCCAGGAAGAAAGATCGAAGGTGATCCGTGAAAAGTGTTTCTCTTTACATCTGTATCTACTCCTGTGTAGGACAGAAAGTCCAAGAAACTGGGGGCTAAGAAAGAGTGTGATACCGTAAGATACTGATTAAGCTTGCAGGTGTAGGCATGGTATTTACCCTGAAGAAATAGTGAACATACAGGCAGATATCAT
>NW_027155395.1:0-9267 GCF_002600585.1 Cystoisospora suis | reverse complement strand
ATAAATAGATAGATTGATAGATAGATAGATAGATTAAAGATAGATAGATAGATAAATACATCAAAGAGACGGCAAAACAGAAGACTCCAAGAGCCTAGGAAAACAGATAAATATTTATATTTGAATCTCTATACATACATGTGCATTTATGTACCTATGCATTTATGAGATACCCGTACGGATATGCATGCACGCGTGTGAGGTCTCCTTACGCATCTCTGTATGTCAGTAGGAACATACAGAATCTCCAGATAGGTAGATAGATAGATAGACAGATTGAAGATAGATACATAGATAGATTAAAGATAGATAGATAGATACCAATCTATATGTATATATCTTTATCCTTACAAATCTATATAGATATCTATAAGATGGATAGATAGATACTGATGTGACTTACCCCACCCGGAGAAAGACTGAAGAATCCTTTTGGAGAAAGACATACTCTCCCTCTCTATATGTATGTAAAGACTAAAGATACATAGATAGATATAGATAGGTGTATGTGTATCTTCATCTTTTTGTCTATTCTAGCGTACACATGGAGCAGGGTTGAAGAATCCATTGAGAAGCTCCATTGACGAGCCCGAACCTCCCGGAAAGATAAACCTCGAATTATCAACGTGACACTGCAGACCAACACAAAGAGAAAGAAAAAGACCAAAAAGAAGATGAATGAAAAAGGAAGAAGCCGAAGAAGATAAAGGGGTGGAGAGATTCAGACGAAAAGCGGAGCATGGGCTTAGACCAGGAAGATCTCTTTTTCATTCTTTCTTCCTTCTCTCAAGAGTCTTTGCACCTTTTCATGGAAGTCTCTCTATCTTTAATCTATCTATCTTTTATCTATCTATCTTTAATCTATCTATCTATTTATGATTAGCTGCTTTGGATCGGTACTTTGTCACATGGATAGCTAACTAGAGACTTTCTACGACCCCCCTTAGTTTACCTGGAGAGGCACGGTCACATCAAGGAACGGGCCCTCTACGCAGTCCGCCGTCACACGACCTAAACACCCGCAAAGGAGAAAGAAGAAGAGAAAGAAGAACAAGGAAAGCAAGAAAGACGAAGAAGAAGAAGAAGAAAAGAAGAGAACGGAGAGAGAAAAGCCAACAGAAGACGGAGAGCATTCGGTAAAGTGAGCGAGGTGGGAAAGGAGAAAGACGAAGTCAAGGGTATAAAGTAGAAAGAAAAGATGAGTAGATAGACAGTCTTCTTCTTGAGAAAAGACAGAGAAGAAAACGAACCAACAGGGTAGGTGTCAACCGCTGCTATCTGTGTATGTTTCAGGAACTATCTACGTAGATATCTATATATATCTCTGTGTAAGGATGAGCCTTTTAGAGTCGATACATCACAGTAGAGAAAATCTCTTGACGACTGTATATGAAGATCTCATGTAGATATATCTGTATTTACAAAGGGCAGGTATACATACATACGTGTACGTCGACAGTTGCTTGGGGGAGGTAGGCAGAATAGAAGAAGAAGAAGAAGAAGAAAAGAAGAAAAGAAGAAGAAAGGGAGAAGCAAAGACATGGAGATCTCTACAAAGCAGGGAGGTAAGAAGAAAGAAGCTCAAGAAACAAGAAGGGTGTAAAGTGCTAGGAAGTCTGAAGAAGAAAAGAGAGAAGAGGCGAGCCGCAAATAGATCGACTGTTCGTATTGACGAGGATAGACATGCGACAACTCACTCAAGACAATGAGAAGCGAAACTGCATCATGCATCGGTTTATAGAGTGTACAGGCCAAAGGTGAGAAGAAGGGGAAGATTTCGAAAGAAAGAAAGAGGAGTCTTCTATAGACTTGTAAACAAACGAGAAGGCACATACATACATAATACATGGGTCGCTATACATAATACACCATACCTACTTATAGAGATGAACACATATGTATCTCTCTACATATGTATGGGTATCTCTATATGTGTATATACACATATAGAGATACGTAAAGAGACAGAGAGGGATGCAAAGCGACCCAAAAGGCACTCCTAAAATACCTTCTTTCTTTCCCTATGTTTTTCCTGTTCTTTTCCTTTTCATGACTTCGCTCTCTAGCGGGGTGGTTGCCTTCTCTCTCTCTTTCTCTCTCTCTCTCATTGAGACATACCTAGATATTCTTGGTCGAGGAGGCGTCTCTTCAAGCGAAGATTTCCATACCACGCTCGCTTTATGATCAAGCCTAGACACACAGACAGACACGACCAAGAGGGGGCGAAAGAAGAAGAAGAGGAGACAAACAAAACACGAAAAGACGATGAAAAGAACAATGCCGCTTGAAGTGATAAAAAAGAAGAGAAATGAGGATGTTAACCTTGACCAAGAAAGAAAGGAAGAAAGAAGAGGGGAAGATCTATCTTAAAGTAATAAGAAAAAGTGAATGAGGGAGTATCTTCTTCTTCTGATCTAATTCGAATTGACGAGATGAGAAGAAGAAGAAGAATGAAAATGCTATCTTGGAAAACCGCAGATTGCTTCAAGACGATACGCTTCTACCACATGATACAACTTCTGCCTATCTATCTATCTGCTTACCTTTGATCTATCTATCTCTCTATCTATCTAGCTGTGGTCTACCTATCTTTCACCTACATAATCTACCTGTCCTTACTCTCTCTCTCCACCTTTAATTTATCTACCTATCTTAAGCCTACCTATAGGTATTTTATGTAAATAGATCTATATAGCTCTACAGACTTCACAGATCTCTCACGGGATGTAAAGAAGACTCTCCATGAGGGAGAAGGATGATCGCCGCAGACCTCAATCAACCGCCCCCCCCTTATACAAAAAAAAAAAAACACGACTGTATGTACACCGCGATCCTGGCGGAGACCCGCATGAATTGTGATACAACTGACATTTACTCAGTCATTTGAGTGCTCGTGTCTCCTTATGGAGAATCTCTTAACTAAACCCAAAAGGCCGTCCAAAACTCTCTTATACACATGTGTATACACGGCACGTACAAATAGGTAGATAGATAGACTAAACATTAAAGATAGATAGATAGATAGGCTAGAGATAGATGGATACAGATATAAAGATGGAGAGGCAGATAGAGACAGGGAGAGAGAGATAAAGGAAAGACAGATAAAGATAGACTGAAGATAAATCAACCCTCCCTCCCTACTAACTGAAGACTGACCATTGATCTGTCGTTCATGGTGGACTTTACGTGTATATTCACTCCGCTGTAAATCCCGTGATAGAGAAAAGAAAAAGACAAAGAGAAGATCATTCACCTCAACCCCAGAAAAGATTCGACATGACCAAGAAAAGAAGAAGAAACGCGAAGACGACTGCACCCTATCCCCTTTTCTCCTGTCCTACAGACACCGTACGTCCCACATATACATACTCACATGTATACACATACACGTATGTAGACGCACATACATATACATCTATCTATCTGTCTATCTATATATGTATATATGACGTTGCCCTCGTAACGACTTTTAGAGTCGGAATGACTATCTACTTATGTACACGTTTGTGCTTATCTATCTATCTACCTATATGTCTATTTATCTATAAGCAGAGAGATACAGAGAGATGATACTCCACCTGTCTTGGAGATTCCCGTCCAGATAGAGAGACATTGAAAACATGAGCCGACCCGAGGTGTAATAGGGTGATAGACAGAGAAATGTGACCCTCCTTCTTTCTCCGTCACTTCTTCTCCAGATATCTGCACAACTGGACAGAACTACACAAATCGCTACTGCCTCCAACAGCTCGTCACAGAAGAAAGAAAGAAAGAAAGAGATGAAGATCCTCGAATCTCCTTGATGTGTATGAGATATGTCAGTATACAGAGCAAGAAACACAGAGGGCAGATCTGTCTGTGGAGGTTGTGTGTCTAGTATAGGAGGTCTACTTACTGACCATATTCTCAAGATCTCGCGCCGCTCTCTTGCGCTGAATTTGATAAACCTCTGTCAGCTGAGTAAAACCCAGTGAAAGCAGAAAAGGACATAAAGACACTCCTGCAGCTCTCTCTATCTATCTAGACATGCAGTATAGAGAGATAGCGCTTCTATGGACGCGCCTAGAAAGAAGAGCAGACCTTCTCTTGATCTATAGTCGAGTGTCATCTGCATAAGAGAAACTTCACTCCGGAGGCTATCGATGCATGCTTCGAGGGGCTTTGTGTGGCCTAACCTGTTTGATATAAGATCCATCCATGAAAGAACTTAGAGGAAGGATCTACTACTACTACTACCACGCGTATCTATCTACCTATCTATCTTTGATCTATCTTCAATCTATTTGGGGTTTAGGTTGATCAACGTAAGACAACCGAAAGAATAAAAATAACCGTAGGTAATCATCCCTAATCTCTCCTCTCCAACTCCTTTCTTCAAAACACCTCTCAATCCCCGTGTACGATATAGATAGATAGATAGATTGAAGATAGAGAGATAGATACATAGATAGATAGATTGAAGATGAATAGATCCAAAATAGAGAGATAGCTGGATTGAAGATGGATAAATAGATAGATTAAAGATAGATAGGTAGATAGATAGACTAAAGATAGATAGATAGATATCATAGGCAAACTGAATGGAAATACTGTCACAGACATCCAGACCTTCGTGCTTTCTCTTTCTTCCCTTGGTCTTAGACAGTTGCTTCTGCAGATGAGGAGTTCTTTTCGTTCATGCAACTCCTTCTATCCCTTCTTGTCCGTCTCTCACCATGCAAGAGTATGGAGAAGCCTTAGGAGGAGGTGTCTCTTTGTTCCATGTGTCTCCCTTGATTCCCAGTGCTCCTACATGTCTCCAGACCATTCAGACTCTATCTGTCCAACTAGCCTCTTGTCTCCTCACGTCTCCCACTCACTCCTGCTCCATCTCCTCGTCTTCACTGTCTCTATCTATCTTTGATCTAACTACTTCTCCATGGACCCATCCTTCATCTAGCTATCTGTGTACTTGTCTCTACGTATCTCTCTTTGACCTACCTATTTGCCTATCCTTGACCAATCTATATAATTATCTATCTATCTATCTTTGATCTATATATCTATAAATGGATCTATGTTTGAATTATCTATCTATCTATCTACCTTCCTCTACCTCTCGCGGTATGGTGATGCATATACATCATGAAGTGAAAGAGAGTAGGCCTTTTGGTTACGCTGCCTGCCCCCCCTGCATATGTCTGAATTCGATTCTTAGTCGTTTCGATCTATCTCTTGACTTTCTTACCTTTCTCCACTTATCCTGTCCCTTGAAGATTCCTATACGAAGATCATAATGAAGTCTTTTGACCTCGTCGCTCAACACAGCGTAGGCTTGTTGAATAGCACAAAGTCTCTCTGCATGAAAATACTGCGATGTGTGAGATGGCGAGAGACGATTCTCCTCTTCTTCTCCACCTACAGCGGTACCTCCACGGGCGGAACAGGATGATCTATTCGAAAGATAAAGGAAGACAGAAAGAAAGGAGGCAAAAAGAGATAAGAAAGAAAGAGAGAGACACAGATAAGAAGAGGGTACAAGGAGGAGGAGGAGGAGAAGAAGAACAACAGGCAAGAAGAGAGAGAAAGGACAGTTTTGAAGACGGATCATGTAGGAGAGTTCAACTGCATGAAAGAGACGTCGATACACCTGGCCTTTCCTATCAAGACAGAAGAGTACGTGGGGGCCATTCATGATGTCCTAGAAAAGAAAACCACACGAAGACGAGCATGCAGTCACGCGTGATGCATGCATGCATATATAGAGAGAGGGAGAGAGGGTGGTGGTCGACTGTACATACAGCGGGAGGGGCCGGTAGATATATGTCTGCGGACGAACAGAGAGAGGGAGACTTCCACGAAGAAGAGGAAGAATCTTGCTGAATGACAAAGAAGAGAGAGTGATGTATGAAGTCTATACAGGCTCCTACCTCTCATACAAGAGCTTTCCTCCACGGCTACATACATACATAAGCTGGTAACGAGGAGGAAGAGGAAGAGGAAAGCTAGTTGCTTTTTGTCGAGAGATTGAAGACGTGAGAAAGGAAGGCCGAGAAAGAAGAGTCAAATCAAAAAGAAGAGAAAGAGTACAGTTCCCTGCCTAGACACAAAGACACACTACAGATAGAGAGACAGATTAAAGATAGATGGATGAGTTGAAGATAAAACAGGAGATAGATCGAAGCTAGATCAACGACAGATTGAATATCGATAGATAGATTCAAGATAGATAGATAGATAGATCAGAGATAGATAGGTTAAAGATAATTAGATTCAAGATAGATAGATAGATAGACTCAAGATGGATGGCTCTTCCTCCATCCACAGGTATGTGTGGCAATGATATACATGAGAGACTTTTTCCAAGAGAGTGTCTTTTTCTTCTTCCCTCTCTCTCGCGCTCAACATGAAGAAAAGCAAGTAGAAGGTAAACACATGTCTTTACAAGACTTACTTATCCGGATGATAGATCTTACAAAGAGCGTAGTAGACCCGCCGAATTTCGTCAGGTGGCGCATCTGTACGTACACCTAAGACTTGGTAATAATTCTTCATCGTACTGTTCCCATGACTGGTCCTTCTATCGTGAGTATTCTTGTTGCTCTTGCCTTCTCTTTCTTCTCCTCCTCGACTCCTCCCTGACGTATGTCGAGGCTGTTGAAGATGAAAACGTCGATGTCTATCCACCACCTCTTCTTCTCCTCCTCCTCCTCCCGTTGTTGTTCTCTCTGCGCCAAAGTCACCTCCACTCACTGTCTCTACAGAGACAGAAAGAAAGAAAGTGAAAGAAAGAAAGAAGAGGATAAAGAGAGAAAGAGAAAGAAACACGGAAAGAAAGTGAAAGAAAAAGACAGAGGCACGGTCAGAGGAAGAACGCGAAAGAAAGAAAGAAAGAAAGAAATGGAGAGAGGGGGGGGGAAGGCAGAGACGGAGGGTTTAGAAATGACGAGTGGCGAAGTATAGGATTGATATCTCCAAGACAAGAACCCTGTCTACTCATCGATGTAGTTGGGAAGACATATGAGATTTCTAACGAAGAAATGAAAAAGCCGCATTGTCCGCATTCAGAGAGAAGCATTCCTCTCCAGTGTTCAGGCGCTGCTTAGATGGAGATACACCCACACATGTGTAAACGGGTATGTATGAATATGTATCTATGAATATGGATCTACGCCTGTAGGGTATGTGTCTATATATGTATTCATGTATGTATATGTATGCCGTATCGACCTACTTATCTATCTATCTATCTATACGCGTAGATATATATGTATTTCTGTTCACACAGAGAATGCCGGAGTAATGCTGAGAGCTTGAGAGAAGAGAGATAGATGAGAAAGAAGAGTGAAGAGTCTGCCGTCGCTGCTGTTTGCGTTTATTCCAGTCATCTTGTTTTACCAGGGATGCTTGTAGTTCTACTGGGAGAAGACCTATGAGTTTGAAGAGGAGAGGGAGAGACAAAAAGTAAGGAATCTTCATCCGTCTCTCTGTCCCCCCATCCCTCTGCTGCTGTCTCTGTCTGGCGAAGTCGGGGAACTGCGTGAAACCTTCTTTCAGAATCTTTCTCCCGTGTTTCTTTCTCTTGCAGAAAAGAAGAGGAAGAAGGAGAGAAAGACCCAGGTGATAAGCCAGTTCCGGCTGGAGATGATACAGTTGAAGAATCGACAGGAAGATCTGAGATAGTCTGTTTTGAGCTAGACACGGTGTCTACTTTTGTCGACACTCCTGTCTCTCCATGACCACCTCCCCCGTCTACTAGACTTTTCTCCATTTATTCTTCTTGGTTTTTCTTTCTTCCTGATGCCGGGTAAGAGACTGTAGAGAAAAGAAGAGAAGAAGGGTGTCTTTCTTTCTCTATGAAGGAAGGAAGGAAGAAAAGAAGAGAGAAAGTCAAATGAGGAGGAACGTAAGAAGTGTCGACCACACAGAGGAGGGGGGAGAGCACGGGGAGCTCTTCGCCGTGCCTTTTTCTATTCACACGGGACCAATGCAAGAAAAGCGAGAGAGAGAGAGAGAAGAGATAGAGGAAGAGGGTCAACGCGACTATAGAAAAATAGATGGTAGGAATGACGGAGAATTGCAATGTCTACACACACATACATAGAAGCAAAAGAGAGGAAGGGTACAAGACCAAACCGGGTTTCTCCTTGTTACATATAGACCTCGAACCGCTTTCTTACTGTTAAGCTCCATGGCGTAATCGATTCTCTTAGGGTTGCAACACCAAAGGATCTATATGCATAAACGACTGTTTGCTGTGAATTACCTACCTATCTGTCTATCTATCTATCTGTCTATCTATCTATCTGTCTATCTATCTATCTATCTAAGATTCCCAGGAAGCATTCAGCGAGTCCGTTCGTTTCGGGAGATCGCTTCAGTCCGGAGACAGGAAGACAAAGGAGGGCCAGCTACCAAAAGCAAACAGATAGACGATTCTTGTCCGGCACAACATGAGTAAAGACTTCACTACTACCAAGGAGAAAAAACATAACAGGATAAGATACCAATAGAAAACGCTTGTTCAAGCGACATTCCAGTTCTCCTACGAGGGTAAGGCCTCGTCTGCAGATTGTCAAAACGGTCCACCAGCAGATGAAAAAGGCCACAGAGGGAATAAAGCCGATACAACAAGAATATGGTTGCACGTGAGGGACGCCGCTAAAAATGGGCGGAGAAGTAAAAAGAGAAGAGGACTAACGGAGCTTGTTAGTAGAGGATAAGAGAAGGGGAAAAGAGGAGTCAGAACGGCCAAGGCGCAGCAGCATGCACTCGCTCACTCGGACGTCTTTGCTTAGGCAGTCGAGCGGTCGCATCATGCATGTGACGACATGCAAAACTTTTTAGAGAAAAGACAGAGAAGATATCGATGAAGAATCTGACTGAGAAAGGTTCAACGATTGTAAGGGAAATCTGGCCTCCTGGGATGCCGGTCTGTCTAAACTCTTCCGATGTACGTGCGACAACCAGAGATATGCAGAAATGGAGAAGAAAAAGAGGTTCTCAGATCGAAGGAGAAGCAATCGATGACGTGCAGCGCCACGTACAGGCCCCACGAGACGATGCTGGGGGGGCGAACAGAAGGAGGCTACAGATCAGAGAGATCTCTAGGCGGACATGCCATGAAACAAACCACGAAGCAAGACAAACATGGTGACAGACAAGATGACCGATCTATGTATACGGAGTGTTGCCAGAAACTATATCGAGAAGATATCATAAGGAAGTCCTTCTGCTACCGGAATGGACAGATTCACTGTCCCCCGTCTGATATGCCCGCCAAAGCCT
>NW_027155394.1:1705-9439 GCF_002600585.1 Cystoisospora suis | reverse complement strand
AAATAGAGAGATGGATAGATAGATAGATAGATACGGATAGGTGTATCTACATTGAGATATAGGAGTCCATAGAGATCCTGGAGGGTCTGCGGTATGAGAAGAAGAAGAAGAAATGGGTTCTTCTGCCTTTCATCTCTTTGTCGTCTTCTTCTTTCCTCGAGTTCACCTCTGAGTCACGCAACTTCTTCTTCTTGTTGTTGTTTTATTTCTCTTACAAGACATGGCCCATAACTCTTCTATAGAATCTATACGTGCATATCTGTATGTATATACACAGATGTTCTCCGTAGGTAGGTAGATACATAAACAGAGAGAGAGAGACTCAGACAGATACGTGCATAAAGCATCGTTCTTCTGTGTATAGAGAGATATCTCTTTGCTTTCGTTTTCTTTCCTTCCTTCGTTGTGTTGGTCTTTGCACGTTTTCCTTACTTTGAAGAGGTGTGAGAAGATAGAGGTCATTGTTTGCTACAGGATTTCCTTCATGATCGAGCCGTCCGTCGATGCCCCCGAAGAGAAAGAAGCCTGAAGATGTTGACGTGAGGGTATGCCCCGACCGAGCCGAGACACGCACGTCTCCTTTGTGCTCCAGTCTTGTCCATGTGTAAGGCTGCGGCTGCCCGTCGACAACACAGAACAAAAAAGACGCGCATGCGCATGCATGCAAATATATATTTATGCATGCATGCATTCGGGAAGACAGAAAGCATGAGAGACAGGAGGAGGAAGGAAAGGAAAAGTAAGAGAGAAAGATAGATGGAGATATAGGGAGAAGAAGAGGAAGGAGATGGACCAAGTGAGAAAGGAAGAAGAAGAAGAAGAGAGAACAGCTTAGGGAGGAGAAGACGATGGATTGATCATAACAGAGGTTCTTAGCGCGATGATGCAGATGCAGATGTAGCGGTAGAAATATATATATATATGTCCGTGTATGTTTCTATGTATGTATGTATATTTCTATCTATGTATGTCTCTATACTTCAAGGAAGGGCTGTCTGTCCGTTTTCCTCTAGAATGTCTAGAATTCTGGATGTGATGTGGACCAGTATGGTCATGCACATAGAGAGATGTATAGGGATATGTATATAGATAGATAGATAGAGACAGAGATATATGTGAATATGTATATATAGGTTTGTATGTGTGGTGTGACGGTGTATATGTTGAAATGTGGGAGTGTGTGTAGTAGGGAGAGGAGTGAAAGAAGTCCTCTCTTTTGTTCTGTCTGGCTAAGTTCAAAAGAGTGAAGAAGAAACATACACACGCACAGCCATACACTTTAGCCTTATGCCGCTTGTATACATTCATTTCTCATTCGTCTCTGCAGTCTTTATACAGAGAGGAACAGAATTCCCTTCCGAACTTTCTATGAACTTCTATCACTTCTTTGTCTAGATAGATACAGATCTCCCCGCTCTACTCTATATGTGCAAGATACCTTAAAGCAGAGATAACTAGGAAGTCTACGGGACAACTCAGGAATGAAGAAAAGAATGAAAGAAACATCTCGATCTTCCTCTCATCTTTCTATCTATGTGTGGTCATCCATCTATCTCTCTTTCGTCTATCTATCTTTAACATACATCTAATCTATGCCATCTTTAATCTATCCACCATTGATCTAACTATCTGTCTTTCAAAGATCTACCTCCTACTGTTGATCTCTCTCTCTATCTTTAATCTATTTATCTGTCTGTAAACTGTCTATCTAGAACGATTCTCTCTCCTCCAGAATGTTTCCTTCTTTTCTTCGTGGAATTCCGGAGGCTTTATGAGAGGATGAAAGATCAGAAAATTCGCCAACGAGCTATCTCTTATTCTTGACGGAAAGTAGTACGTTTCTGTCTCATTGAAGAAGTAGAGGTCGATTCAAAAGAAGAGGCTAAAGTAGAGGAGAAGAAGAAAAAAGAAATTTATCTATCCTTGACTGTAAAATGTGGATAAGCGGTTTTGTTTCTCTTCCCCTTTAAGCGAGACTGAAAGATGATAGAGACGACGACGTTCGGGTGTATATACACATACACAGCATTACTGCGCACCCCTTCGTTTCCTTGCAAGCGAGAAGAAGGATTGAAGAAGAGAGACAGAGAGAGAGAAAGAAGACGTTTTTCCTTTAGCAAGACATCTTGATAGAGACATGTGTAATGTATGTGTACCTAGTAACGCGATTAGAAACATATCTATCAAAAAAGATTCTTATCTTTCTTTTGGCTGAAAGAGAGAAAGAGAAGTAAAGGGGCTTTCTCTTCTTCTCTTTGCTATAATAAGTGAGTGAGTGAATGAAGGAGGTCTCTCGTTGTGTCTCCTCTCTCTGTTTTTTCTTCGAACTTCTTTACTTCTGATCTTCTTCTTAGTCCGACAATACATCGAACACCTACCATCTTCTCTTGATTTGCGATGGAAAGGAGAAAGAAGATGGAAACAAGAGGGGAAGAGAAGAACTTCTATTTGGAACTCCAGTGGAGCAATGCCGAGAGAGAGGAAGATTTCGATCGATCGTTCGATTGATCAATCTCGCTTTTCCGGAAAGAGAAAGAAAGAGAACGAAAGAGAAGGTACAGAAAGAAAGGAAGTATGTCAGGGAGCCTTTTTATCTGAGCCTTTTCAAGGACTGTAAGAAATGAAGAGTTTTCTCCTCTTTTTTCTTCGAGAAAAGTCTTTTCTAACTAAAGAAAGGAAATGCGAGCGACTCCTTCGGCTTGTAGGAGCGTTGACCAGGGGGAATTAAGAGAAGATGAAAGATCTCCAGGCCCGAGTGCGATTTCTCTTCTCCGTTCTCTTCTGCAGCTCATTCCTTGTTTGGAGTAAAGAAAGGCAACGAGATCCACTTATTTAGAGTACGAGGTTCCTCATTCCATGATCTATCGCAGAAGAAAGGGAGAGGGCCGTCGCCAGAGGGATAAGTCGGCCGAGAAAGAAGAAGAGGTTTGATACATCTGTCTTTCTTCTTCACTTTGTTCTTTCTCTCAGAAATTGTAGCTAAGGAATCGTACACACTATGCAGAAGGGAGCTAGAAAGAAGAGAGGAAAGTTGCAAGAAAAGGAGAGAAGAAGAGCGTCGTAGTACCTACCTCTCTCTCGTAGGCAAAAGCAGACTCTCTAAAGGAGATAAGAGAGAGAGGCAAGAAGGAAAGAAAGAGAGAAGTTCTTTCTCGTTCTTTCTCTCTCTCGAATTCTAGGGGAAATTTTCGCCGCTTGAGCGAAAAGTGGATTTCTTTGAGTCGTCGCTCGGCAGTCGAGTGATTTATATCTTTATGTCTGGATTCCTTAGAGAGAGATCTCCATCTCTTAAGCTACCTATGACGACGACTATTGCCAACATAACTTCCTCCTCGATTGTTTACGGCTTTTTCGCCTGAAGAAGGGAGAGAAGGTTTGAAGAGCTCCTTTTAAGGAGCGTATCAGGCCGTTCTAAGGTTTGGCTTCTCTCATCTTTTTCTTCTATTTAGAAGCGAGGAGGAAAGAGAGAAGAGAAAAATGAAGAAAAGGGAAGAAGGAGAAGTCCGCAGGACACCACATCTTCTGAAAGATTCATGAGAAGAGAATCCTCATATAGAGTCTGTTCTTTTCTCCGTCCTTTCTTTCATTCCTTTCTCGTGTATTGACCTTGTCAGGGCCTTCCAAGCTGTTTACTTTTCAGCAAAGAACAAAGTGGAGAGAGAGAAGAGTAGAAATCCAACTTTTTGTGAAGTGCATAAACCTAGGTAGGAGTTTCAAGCCGATCAGCATCAGCACCATAGGGAAACTTGAGGCAGACAACTTACGACTTTAGAAATCCCCAGTCCAACGGACCTTTCTCCTCTAAGTGACTTTGCGTCTTCTATTTCGCCGTTCTATCTCTCTCTCGTCGATTTGGGCGAAGTTTGAAGAAGAAGAAGAGGAAGAAAACTTGTTCCGTTGTGAAAAGACGGAAATCTCTTGTTCCGACTTCTCGCAGCCCGCAAGCTGGTCGAAAGAAGAAAGGACAGAAAGAGAGAGCGATCGCTCCTCTTCTCTTTCTGAGAAGAGAAGGAAAGAGAGAGAGAAGTTTCTCTGTCTTTCTTTCTTTCTTCCCTTAGCTCACGAGAGACTTTCTAGGAAAGCGGATATCTTAGCTTCATTCTATTGTTTACCTTGGGAGGTACGACAGGTGTAGTTATGGGTAATGCAGCTATGTATAAACTTTCTTTCTCATTTCTTCGCTTAACAAAGTCCTTACAAGAGTGTGAAAGAAACAGATTCTTCTCTGGCTTCTCTTGTCTTCTGTTTTGCTTATTTCCTAACTAGGCCATGTCTGTGCAATAAGAATAGGTGGATGGTCAATAGCGAAACCGTCTTACGGGGCATTTTCACGATCTTTCTCCTTTCGTTAAGGAGGCAGGGGGAGAGATATGTGAACAGGTGGAAAGAAATGTAATGAAGCAGGAGAAAGTGCGAAAAGATAGAGGGATCCACACAAAGAGAGAGAGACAGGCAAGTCGGCTGTTCTCCCGACCATGCATAATTCTTTCTTTCTCTCCTCTTGTTTCTCTAAGGTTCCTTTCGAGCAATGAATCCAACAAGACTGTGTCTTTCAATTCTTACTTCCATCTAAACAAAGTTCACCGAAGACAAGAGTGATAGGAATGGATGAAGAGCACGTCCCACTTCTGAAACACACTCTCATTCTTTCTCGAACGTGGATTCAACCTCTTGCTCTTTGCTTCTGCACGAATGTCCACACCTCATCCAGAGTGTACCTAGCAAGCAAAAGAAGAACGGAAGAAATGAGAAAGAATCTTCTCCTTAGCGGACAGAAAAACTATCTAGAATCTCGTCTATCTTCACTTCGGCTGTCTAGATGGATTCTGCCGCTTGTTAGGCGAGAGAGAGACTTTGCTGGAGTTTCGCAAGAAGAAAGAGTTAGGTCTTTCTCACCGCTTTCCAAAGACACCCTTAGGATATGTCGTGTCCTCTCGCCAATCGGTCTAATGAGAATCCACCGTTGTTCGAGAAGTCTCTTAGAGAGAAGCGGATAGAGAATAAAAAGAACCTCGGTGTAACTAGAATGAAAATGATGCCCTTGGCCAGGGTCCCTGTCTACTCTATCAGCGTTTTCGTCTCTTCGTGTGACTGCATGGAGAGAAGAAAAAGAAAGAAAGAGTGAGAGAGAAAGAAAGAAAGAAAGCATTGACTGTTGTAATGTGGCTAGAGGAAAGGTTCCGAGAGACTTATCTCCCTTGTTTGCTTATCTTAGCAGATGACGTGCTTATCTCCGTCATCTTGGACATCCCAGTGATCGACACAAAAATTACACGGTCCTTCTATTCTTCTCTGAATCTTCTTCTTTCAAAACTATCCTTCTCGCTATCTCTCTTTCGCTGTGTACCTTTCTCTATCTGTCTCTTTTTCTTTCTTCCTTCTCTCGCTTCTCCTGTTCTCTGTCGTCTTCTCTCCTCCTACCGCGCAACCCTCTCTCTCTCTCATTCTCATTCTTTCTTTATCTCTCTTTTTTCATCTCAAAAAAGGACACCATTGAAAGAAACTTGTTATCCTTAGAAAGAACCTAAACCTCTTCGGTGAGATGCACTCCGTGAACGAATGAATGAATGAAGAAAATGACCTTCTTCGTGCAAGATTGCGCCAAACCGCTCATGTGTAGAAAGGATGAGAGACAAATCGCTTCTGTTCACCTTCGAGAAGTCTGATAGGAAAAGATCACCTCCATCGGTCTTGTTCAGAGAAAAGCAGATTCTCTTATCTACTCGTTGCTTAAACCCACCATTCATAACTCGCCAGGCATCACGGTGATGATAGATGTCTTTTTCTTCTTACTTCCATCAACAAGAAATCTCTTCTTGCTTTCTCTCTTTCTCTCAGCTCACAAGACAAGGGAGTATTTGACAGACATATGGACCGGTCCACGCACTTCACTTGCCCCTCAAAACATTCTCTTACAGATGAAAAGAAAAGCAGAAAAGAGGAGAAAAAGAGGCTGACTCGTGTTGCATGTAGAGGAGCTTAGCTCACTCGGAGTGTTAAGATCCATACGCAAAGAGACAAGAGGTTGTCTCTCTTCCCGCTACTCCAAAGAAAGCGTCCAAAAGATATCTTGACGAAAGAAAAGGAACGAGGCGAAGAGATAGAAGAAATCTAGAAAGCGAGATGAAGAAGGGGTTTCTATCATTGTATCATACATGTTCCTTTCAGTCTCTCATATTGAGAGAGCACTCATGCCCACACCTACCTTGATACTCTCTGTATCATTCACTACATGCACATGTCTCTCTCTCTGTTGCTTCACCCTCTGTTCTCTACCCCCAGGTGTATACAGCTACATACATATCTATCTATCTTTAATCTATGTATCTATCTACTCTTTCCCTTAGTGCAGTTGGATAGATATATACAAGTACCTCTGTATGGACTTGCTACTTGCAGTACGTATGATCTCCTTCGAGGTATCTGCTGTGTGACAACCCTGATGTCTCTCTCCATACACATGTAGGCTGTCTATTTGTCTCGCTGCATGCATCTATAGAGATAGAAACAAGACCTCGACATGTATGTTGTATATATGTATTGTGTAATTCTCTTCATATCGCGATAGCTACATACACACAGAGAGAGAACGTCTTTGCTGGGAGTACGAGGAGGAACAGACTCGCACCAATGGCCTACGTCTAGGAATATCATGATGAGTGTGCATGTATATATAGAGAGTGTATGTACATCCCTCTATACATGCATTTATGTACCTATATGAAAATCTAGTCTGTCCAATAGCAATCTAACTGAGTGTGTGTCTGTAGACATGTCTCCCCCGTGTCTTGTGGAGACCTTCCTGTCTCAAGAAATTCCGTTTTTACCAACCCTCCTTGCATGCTCTCTATCGTTCAGCCTACGTCTCTCGTATCTCCATTCTTTCTTTAACCTCTCTCTTTCTCTCTTGAATTCTGAGAGAAAGAGAATAGAGAGGCGAGCAAAATCTCTTCTTGTCTGTATCGTCGCGATCTATTACTATTCTTATGAATATCTCTCACCTTCGAAAAGAAAACAGCTGCAGTGTCTTGAATGAAACCCATAACTAGCTAGCCAGCTAGCTAGTAGGATAATATCGAATACGGAAAGACAATCGAAGTATCGACGGCGTTTCAATAGAGATAAAGAATCTTCTTCACTTGAATATGTTGAAAAGTAGATAACCCGGGGTGATTGATGGATGACTTATGAAACAGAACTCTACATTCTCTAGTGCAAATATCGAGAAGAAAAATAAGGAATTTATTCCTGTGTATATACATCGATAATACATCGATACATGTATACCTCCTACTTTACTTCATGGATGCCCGAAGAGGCGACTTTCTCTCGTTCTTTCTCATTTTGCTCCATTCTACTTTAAGGAGTCTTTCCTTTCTCGTGTCTTGAGAAACGTGAAGAATACACAAGAGCGGAGCGGCATCATTCGTTCCTCTTTTAATCATTCCTTCGAGTGAGAAGTAAAGTGAAGAGATTGAGACAAAGAGAACAGACAGACACATTTCTTATCCTCTTCATCTTTCTATCTTCATTGACTGTCTCGAGCTACTATCATCTATATGCTATATAGATATACCTACATATATATATATATATATATGCCAGGTATAGATAGGTGATGTGTATGTATAGAGGTATGTATCGGGGAGATGACATGAGAGAAATAGACAGATGAAAGATAGGTAGATAGATGGCTAGGTAGATAGATGGCTAGGTAGATAGATTAAAGATAGA
>NW_027155394.1:1396-1524 GCF_002600585.1 Cystoisospora suis | reverse complement strand
TCTTTCTTTCTTTCTTTTTGAGATTTTTAACAGCAGAAGAAGTTTCTGTTCTTTTGGGTTTTCTTTCGTGAAGACGAAGAAGAAGATCACAAGGGAGGAAGTCGTAGGAATAGCAGGAATCGAACCCC
>NW_027155394.1:758-886 GCF_002600585.1 Cystoisospora suis | reverse complement strand
TTTCTTCTCCCTTCTTCTTCTTCGATGGCTTCTGAAACGTGGCCGACAGAAAGTGTGTCTCAAACTATTTCGGGTGTACAGACAGTGGACTTACACAACACAACCTGTAGATACACTGGAGAGAAAAG
>NW_027155394.1:0-234 GCF_002600585.1 Cystoisospora suis | reverse complement strand
ATACATGTAGTGGCATGAAGATACCACGTAGGCACCTAAACGAGCGCGAGAGACGTGAGAGATCGAGACTTCCCTCCTCTCGGCAGTTCTGCAAATAGATGAATGAGGAGTCACAGAGAACCTCTCTTCTCTCTCTTTCTCAAGAGATTCCTACACTTATGAATATCTTTCTATCTTCGATCTATTCATATTGTACTGCGCCATATAGATGTATATATATCTCTCTCTCCGTAT
>NW_027155393.1:42203-42402 GCF_002600585.1 Cystoisospora suis | reverse complement strand
GACGAGGGTAAGGAAGCAATGGCCACCCGGAGGGGCGGCCGAGGAGAAGAGAGTAGAGTTTTCCTGGTTTTTTTATCTTGCGGTCTTGTTGGAGTCAAGTATCGAACTGTGTTCTCCTTTTCTCTCTCGTGAGAAGAAAGGAACTAAGGGAAGGAAAAGACAGAACGATGAAACGAAAAATAGGTTGACTTCTTGTGGG
>NW_027155393.1:35045-41630 GCF_002600585.1 Cystoisospora suis | reverse complement strand
CGAGACAGGCAGACTAGTTGATTTGTGGTGTGTCGAGGTGGCTCGACACACGGTGGGTCACACGTCGTCTCAGGAGAGTATCATCTTAGTCGTGTGACACGCTACCTCATCCGCGACCTACTCTATTCCCACAAGTGTTGATCACCCGTACGACAGGTGAAACGACTTGGCCACTGTCTTTTAAAAAAAGTAGGTGAAGTAGAAATCTCTGTAAAAAGACAGAAACAAACTAGGAGTCCGACCGCCAGCAAGTCCCTCTTTCAGTATTCTGAAGTTGAACACTCAAACCTCGTCCAATTACGAGCATCGTTGAGTTGGAGGCGTACTTGTTCAACAGCCTTGTCTGCAGCTGTCGGCGTGCCCCGCGCTCCCCTTGATCAGGACCGCTCTCACCCTGATCAGGACACTTCGTACATCGCGGTTAGGGCTCGTCGTCTGATACTGTTGCGGTCTGGCTTAGCGAGCCCGCATCTCGGGGCGAGAGCCGCATGCAACACGTCGAGTTTGCGAAACGGCATCTGTTGACCTGGCATGCGTTGCAAGCCTGGACTTGCCGCCGGAAGTAGCCGGCGCTGTACAGGTCTCTACTCGGTGAGCCCAGGGCATCGCCGTTTGCCGCTCGGGGTAAGACGTTTCCATTTAGGTTTGCCCCCAGCAGTCTCGACTCCTTCACTGAAATCTTCGTAGCGCGAGGTCCAAACGCTTGGAGTCAGCCTTTGTTAGCCGATACAAACTTCTCCCCATCCCCAGATTGCTGAACTGACAGATTCTCGGGGATCTCTTGTTTCTTTCGGGGGACTCTATTTCCGGCAGATGTGCCATGCCGAGGTGGGCGGCTCTTTTTTTTTCCAGGAACCATCCCCCACTCGGGTTGTTTGACTTTCACCTTTTACTCGGGAGTTCCGATTGTTAGTCTGCGAGTCAGGGTACATGCGTATTCGGTCGCGAGGACATCCAGATGCGTGCGGTACTGGAAACTAGCCTCGAGATCTGCCGAGGAGCACCAGTGCTCGTCACCACTTGATGGTCATTCTCCACGTGTCAGAGATTCGCGTTGCTCTTTGTGAACCCGTCGGATCTATGTTTCGACAGCCGGGACGTCAAGACCTCAAAAGTAGTGAAGATGACCATCATGGCCCTGCGGGTGGCCCCTTTTCGTCACGTCAATGCGGACTTCCCATTGTTACGCTTTGCTGGAGATCCGGACATCCGTGTGATGTTTTTTCCTAAGAAAGTATCAGACGGTTTCCGCCTGCCACTAGGTGAGCTGAGAGAGTTTCCTACCAGGGCGACTGTACGGAATAACACATCTACAGACGCGCCTGCCTCTTTCTGATGTATCTGGGACTGCAGCGCTTTATCTCCTGCCAGCGTGGAGGCAAGACCAGGGGTAAGACCAAGTGTTACTCCAGTTTTAGAGATGGCTGACGTGATGCTCAGACGAAGGTTACAAGCAGGGAAAGCGCGGGCCTTCTTGCCCTCGCACGCCGGGGAAATCGGCTCTCGCGTCTGCCATCTTCGCGGAACGAAGCAAACAGGTCACCAGACACCCACTTCTGCTCGGTCTTATACCGCAGTACTGTGGCCTCGTGTGTGTCCTTTTTTTGCAGAGGAGAAACATTCTGTGCTAATACCAGCTTGGTGGCGGTTACCCCCAGCTGGACAGATGCCCGTCAGGGACGAAGCCCTGCGAGGCGAAGCGCCTTCGTCAGGGTTCCCGCACAAATGGGACACTACAGACCTGCCGGCGATTTTCCCTGCGAATATTCCTTACACGTTCCCTAGACCGGTCTCCGCAGTTCCGGAAATTACGTCGAATGGCGAGTGTCCTCACGGCCACGTGGGTCGCTCGGATGGGACCGCTGAGAACGGCTACTTATGCAATAAAGTGTTCAATGACAAGAAAGATAGGAAGCGCGCGTATCCACAAAGGGGGTTTTGGAAAAAGCAACACTTCCTTCAAATCAAAAATAACACCACGAGACTGGCGTTTGCAGTTCAGGGTGTTGACGTGCTCAAGTTGAAGCGACTACGTTGGGGTGAGGTCCGCAGGGGAAACACAGGCTGGTGGACTGAAGACTGGATGGGGCCCAGAAGTAGCGGGCCGGTGGAGGCCCCAGGCAAAAACCTACCGGCTTCTACTAGTCCGCATCCTGGGGTACCGTGACGCTGAATTCTTTCACTGAGTGAACAGGGGGGGCGAACCGGTCTCTTAGCGTTGTCGAACTGGTCTACAAATCACAGTAACACTCTGTAATGTCATGGCGCAGTCGGCCGCAGTGCATCAAAGCTGGTGCCCTCTGACGAGAGAACGGCTCCACGTTGCCGGCCGCGTCTTATCTGTAGCAGGTTAATCGGTGAGCGAAGAAGAGACGTTACAGGGTAGTTGTCCGTAACACGGCTTCGGATATGGTGTTACACGATACATCTATACAGTAACCAAGAGGTCTTCCTTCTCTTTTTGTACGACGTTCGTCCTCCCTAGCACTGTCATTTGAGCAATAGTGGATGCAAGGGATGTTCTGAGCGAGCGGTCGACCGGTCGCCAACCCCCGTGCCAGAATCGTCACCGGCCTTGCGACAGTGATAAACCGGGTCCTAGCAACGCGAACAATACATTTTCCACGATGCATGCTGATTTGCTTCTACAGAGATACGACCTAAACAGTCTGTGGGATCTCCTTTGTCAGCGGACGGGGTGTAGGATCCGGCTGGGTGCCGGGGCAAGCCTGCACCGTTACCAGTTCTGCGATCAGGCTCGTAGCTGTCCCAAGTTTCCTATTGTCGTTAGCAGCTCTGTTACGACCGGGGAGTGGCCTGGCTGAAAGCGACGAGAAGAGGCCTCAGGCGCCTCGCTGGGAAATCCTCTTTCACGTCTGTGGTCTGTGCACTGAACGGTAGTCGGTGCGGTTGACGAACGACGATTCGTTCGCTTTTGAACGGCTCTCTCTTTTTAAATTTGAGAGCTTCACTGTGGTAGAACCTGTTTTCGCCGAGCCACTATCAGGCGGTCACAGTGGTAGTTGTGGCTTTCGTGGACCGGGCGACGTGTGACACCAATTCGCAGTGTCGGGTCTACGATTGCGCGCAGGTTGGATAAACCTGCACACCCCGAGTGCGCTATCGAAGGCACGCCCCACACCCGAGCCTACAGCGCGCCAATCACCTCCCGGAAAGGCTAGAAATGAGCTCCTGTGCAATCGGCGGTTCCGCTTAACCCGTTGTTGCTTCAGCTGTTGGGACGAGCCCCACACAAACCTCGCTGGCCACCAGCCGAAAACGCAATCGCTCCTCTCTTTTTGGTGCGCGTGCCGATGGAGCCTGTTCAGAGTCCAACCACTTGCCAGGAGCGGCTTCGTCTCCGATGTGGCCTAGCGAAGTCCATGCGGAAGCGTGGGAGGCTAAGCGAACAGTAACTTATCACTAGGACCCCGGACTTCCTAACGTCTGCAAACGACTCCTTTGAGACACGGGCTCTTTTTGTTTTGAGTGGTACCAGGGCCTGTCGAGGTTTGCTAAAAAGTCTGCAACTCGACCCTGTAGAGGGCGAGTCGCGCCCGCTACCCCTCAATGCATCTGCAAAGCTCCGCTTTCAATCCCGCGACATGCTTCTACGGCATGCAAGGCGTGTACGCCGCTTTCGAGTCTCGTGATTCAACCTTCGCGTGCTTCGCCACAGCTGCAGCCCCGTTTTACACGTTTCGGGACCCTAGGATAAGCACTCTCGTGGAAAAGCCGATTTTGAACAACGGCCTTGAGTTCCCTGTCGCCCATCTACCGATATAATCCTGGTCGTCGGCGTCTTCTGCGAAAGATAGGACCGGCTGAAGCTAGCAACACCCCAATGGCGGGTCTTCTTTACTTCTTTCGATCCCGGCTGTGGGCGCTGCCGTAAGCCGCACTGTATCGGCGGCGCGGTAGTTGCGGGGTCAAAGAGCTCTGACCATAGTCAGGGTCCTTGCAGAAAGTTTTCTTTGGTGGTGCCTTCGTAGTGTGCATCAGCTGAAATGTGAACTGGGGAGTCCAAAGGCTCCGTGCACGGGTAAGACACAGGGAGAACCCAAGAGCGTGGCTTCTGGATGTCGCCCTGGGAAAGCATGAATGCAACAGCGCAGCCTGCTTCGGACACGTTTACAAGCGGCGCCACCAGTATATCTGAATATATCAATATATTTTGCCACCACAACCGGAGTCTACGCGAGAGATCGCTTCCCACGGGTGACCGTCAAAGCGGCACTCCAGCGGAGAGGACGAAACAGAGACTGAAAACCTGGCGGCGGCAGTGCGAGAGGTCTACAAGTCCTCACACCGCATCCCAGTGTGTCGGACTTCTTCCCGGCATCGCTTTTGCTATAAAGCCCTTTGTCGCCACTCGTGGTCAGGGGGTGCTTTGTTCCGAGCAGTTGGTAGTTGTCTGCAGGCGTACTGGGCCGGGAAGATCCGCCCACTGGCAAACCTGAATCGGGGTTGTTCCTTCCTCCTCTTTTAATGGCAGTATAGCACGAAGTGGGGCAGTTTTCGAGTCGTGCGAGCGAGACCAACGGAATAGCCGGGTCCGTCACCTGGCCCATCCCGGCGTACCAATGGCTCACGTCACTGTCTACGGCCTGGTCTGGAGCCGCAACAGTGTTAACGTGGCATGAGCAGCCTGTCACCGCCAGGCCGAGTGAGGAAAAGACCGGGATCTCTTGTATCCTCCCCTGCGTGTCCTGCTCATTGCAGGTCCAGTCCGTGGGAGATTTCTCGAACGGGGAAAAACTGCCGGTGTGGGTGACTAGTAAATGGTCGGGCGCTCGTCACGATGCACGTGGATTTCTGACGTTTTCCGGGCTGGTAACACTCCTGTGTGCGTGGGCTGTTCTTGTGTATGTGTGTGTTTAGAGGGTTCCGGCTTGCTAAAGAGGACCGATTTCACTCGGTTGAGTCAACAAGCCTCCCCGCCGTGATGGAGGCACGGGAGAAAGCAGTCGGGGCTCCGCCTTTCTGGTCGCCACAGAGTTCTCCTTCTCAGGCGGGCAGCCGCGATGTGGACTCAGCCAGCTATGGCACAACTAGAGAGAATGAGGCGCTGTGGGGAGGCCCTCGTGACAGCGCAGCTCAAAAGAAAGTAAGCGGGAAATAACGTACCACGATTGGAAGGCATCTATTCTTGCAATACTGACGGTCCGGCGTTGCATACTGCTTCGGAGGAACTTCGCCCGCGGTCAGTTGTCCTCTGCGTTGTCTGGTGCTGTTCGTCACACTGAGGAAGCTGACTTGAAGAAACATAGGCTTTGGAGAACGTGTCCGAAGTGCTAGCCGCGTTGCAATCGGTGTTGTGAGGAGGCTACGAAGTTCTACGTGAAACTAGTCCTTACTGGGTTGGCAGCGAGAAAGGGGACAGCTGGCTTGCTCTCATGGCGAGAAGTGTAGCCGGCGCCCGTGGAGTTCAGTGGGCGGGGAAGGCCGACCCGGAATCTGCTTCCGCTTAGGTCGACAAAGAGAAGAAGATTGCGTATTGTCGGGGCTAGATATCCTGGGGACGCGCCTCAGTCTGCCCAACGTTTAGCTAAGGGTTCACTACAGTCCCGGGCTGGAAGAGTACGAGGCTGACTCGTGGAGCTCGGTTCAACAGAGGCCGTTTTAGAGATTTCGGGCCAGGATATTTTTACTAGGCTGATTCGTTTTCCGGCCCCGACTACTGGACCGCGCCAGAGTGCGATGAAAGAAGGCGAATAGGGACACTGCATGTGTGCAGCCTCCTTGTTCCTTGTGCACAATGAATTCAGCCCACTCTTTCGAGATGCTACAGCAACAGCAATATCAGTTTCCATGACGTCATGAGTTCGAATAAAGACGCCGACTCCGGCTGTCGGCCTGACTGTAAGCCGGCAAGGGCACACCCACAAGGAACGAAGGACGACAACTCTGGGTGCGAAGAAGCCCGGAGTCGGCGCGGCACACCCGTGTACGTCCAGCTGTTGAATTCCCCCAGGAAATTAGTTGCAACAGTAATTATGTCACTCCGGCCAGGAAGCGGTAACAAGCGCGCCGGAGATTCAGGGTCCCCCAAGGGTAAAGGAACCAACCTGGAAGGCCAGGCCCGACGGGAAGAGGCAGACGAGTTAGCAAGAGACTGCAGAAGATGTTCAAAGCGTCAGCCGAGGCGCACCAAGAAAAGCGCCACGCACACGCAGCATGGTGTTCATCAGGGTCCGGCGTCCGGTGAACAGAAAACGCGCCCGATATGTGTGCCGCCTCCTGCTCCGGAAACCAAAAGGGACGGTATCCCAACTAAAGGGACTGCCCTTGGAGTGACCGAAAGGCCGGAGAAGGTTTCACCGGAGAAAACCTGCCGCGGAAGAGTCCGCCACCGGAAAGCCACCAATGATGAGACCTGTTCCCCCGCAGCGAGTCCTCCTGAAGCGGAGGGGACCCGACATATCACAGGGAGATGCACGGGTTCTCTGACGGAACATGAGAATAGCGGTTCACGCGGCAAGAATCAGGGTCTGCAGACTGCAAGCACCACTAGTCAGCATGCCGGCAAAATCCAGGGTTGCAGCAACGCCGTTTTCCATGCTGGTGAAACTGCGAGACGCATAG
>NW_027155393.1:1214-35000 GCF_002600585.1 Cystoisospora suis | reverse complement strand
ACCAAAAGAAGACAGTAGCCGCTCTGTCGCGACGGCTGCGAGCACAGGTGGCTCGCGTAAGAATGCCGACCCGGACACTACAACGCCATCGGGCAGCGGCCTCATTGATTACCGAGGTAGTGAGGCGTCCGCGCAGGGGGAGTGGTTCGGATCGTGCTGCTCTTTGGATGAGGCTGCACAAATCAGCCACGAGGCATCCTCTTCACATGAGACCGAAAGCGATGCCGGCGAGACAGCAGATGACGGCCTTCCCCCTCCCCTTCTGCCTCCTCGGAACACTCCACACTGTTCTCTGATGGTTCCCCAACCGCCCCCGTCGGGAGCCCCCAGAGAGTGTGGAGCTGCACTGCTGGCTGCTCTCCAGCGCACGCTTTATCAGCACGCTCATAGAGAACAAAAAGAACAAGCACACAAAGAAAGAAGGCGAGAAGAGGAAGAGGCCGCCGACAGCGAGGCTGAATCCGAGGGCGCAAGGTCGTTCGTCACTGCTTGCTCGGACACACAGCGTCCTCCTAGTTTTCCACCACAACGCTGTCAGCCTTCGCAGGCGAATACTCCAGTACCTTTCAGAGGGGAAGGTCCTGGCGAGGCGGAGGACACGCAGTGTAGTTCCACGGCTAAAACACGCAAGGAGACGGGGGATCGAGAAAACCTCTCTCCCGACCGGAGTCCAACAGTCACATCGGCTCAACAGAAGAACCGGTCAGAGCCCGCTACCGAGCAGAGGAATTCGCTTGACGAAGATGATGGAGCGTTCTGCTGTTTTCGACCGTGCCGTCCCTCTGACATTCCCCCACGGCCACAAGAAGCTGTAATACGGCGGACCCAGCTTCCATGCGAAAAGCCAAGTAGTAACAGCCTGAGTGTGTTCAAAATTTTGAAGCAAGTGAACGGCTCAGATATGAGGAATTTTTCCCTTCCCATCAGTGTTAACGAGCCACTGTCTATGCTGCAGGTACGGATGAACTACCTGTATTCTCAGGGACTACGGGGGCTGGTTGGTCATCTGCCGTAGCTGCTTCAGGCGTTGTCGTAGGGGCAGGAGTCCGGTGAGCTTCCTCCAACAAGCACAACCTCTCTCAGCCCGGGCGACTCCACACCGCTGTAATCCGCGTTAGGTCGCTGTGCGCTTCCAAATGACCCACTTTCGTTTTTGGGTGTTAAGAGCTGAAGTCAGCCGTGACTGATTCGTGGAAGATCATCCTAAAACCCGCTCTTTGGCTGTTTGTCGAACAGCGCATCTGCGAGGATTTCGAGTACGCCCGTATCCTCTCAGTTGCGCGTACGCGGCCGACCTCGACAGAGCGTCTTGCGTACGTCACAGTGTTCGCGCTCTCGGCGTACGCCGGAAGTATGGACCGTTGCTACAAACCATTCAACCCCATGTTAGGTGAGCTCCTGTTCGTGTGCTTACACGCCGGCTACTCGCGCTACCGATCCATGTGGGGGGGGAGACCACGACATCTGTCTGCCCGAATCCAATAGACTCCTGCTTCTGCTGCCAGTTGCAAGATCCTTGTTGCGAAGTCGTGCTCGTCCTCCTTGGATACGTGGCAGCGCGAGTGCATCACCATACTGCTCTTTGGGCCGAAGCCGAGCCACTCGTTTGCACGAGACGCACTGTAGTGGAATGAGTTTCGGCCTGCGCCCGCTTCTCCCTGCTTCCAGGTAGCTAGGAATCGCATAACATCTTTTGCAGTTTGATTCTAAGAAAAAAAATCACAAGAATTCCCACTCGGATTCCTCGGAGTGAGCGAGCCGCGCCTGCTACTCGTTGCACCGCCGCGGACTGTTATACCTACGCTTGCGTTGATGCAAGAATGGCGGCCTACCACTCTCAAATCAAGATTAGACTGGGGTTTACGAAGGAACAGCTGAAGACGAATTTCTAGTCATTCCTTTTCTCACTGTTTGACAAGCGGAGTTTCAGGGCGCACGGGGAGTAGCTGGTGTTTAGCGTGCCGGTTCTCTTCCCGCCCAACATGATTTTCTTTTGTTGCTGCTTCAGGAGAAACGTACGAAATGTCTCATCGTGGAATAAACTACATTGGAGAGCAAGTGTCCCATCATCCCCCGGTTTCCGCCTATCACGCCGCGGCACACAACGGCGATTTCGTCTGCTTCGGAACGGTGGCGCCGCGGCTGAGTGTCCAGGCGAGTTTTTCTCCGCCACCCGAAAAGCTACACCGTTGGAAGTTTCTTTAGCTGCGGACATGTACCAGCAGGTGACTGGCGGCCTGCTAAGCAGATAACATTCCGAGCAGTTTACCACCTGAACCAGATAAGTGGCCCTGCACTTACCGAGCAGACTCGGTGGCAGTGCGAAAGCACTTATGGCGGAGCTCGTAATTGCAGCGGTATAGCGGAAGTCAGCCACAACACGTAATCTGTATTGATATACACAGCTATTGGCCTATTGGCAGCCTGCCCTACAGCTTTTCCCGGTGTACTAACGTTTTAGGGCAAACCTGCAATGCGGACACACTGCTGGCTTATCCAGCTGCCGTTGTGCGCGCCGTCTGGTTTCCAAACCAGGGCGCGGCTTGGCCCACCATTATGCCTGTCCGCCCATAACCGGCTCACACGTTTTCGTACAGCAGCAACGTGACGGCCGTGTTAGTTTTTTGGTGTTGCCATGCGTGCTGCTAGGACGTGTTTGGAGCTTTCGGGCCGGGCACACTCTTCTTGTTTTCTTGGGGAGCGTAGCTCAGTTGACAAGCAGCGGGTGGAGGATGGGACGGCAGGACTAGGGCCTCTCAGGAGCGATGGCGGGTAACATACATTCGGGGCAGGATGCGCACATACGATTTTTGCAGGGTACACATGTTGAGAGCTGCAACTCGGGCAGAGTCACTCTGAGGCTCTTTCTTCCTGGCGGGGTCTTTGAGGATTACACCTGGAGTCGCCCGAACACAAAAGTCCACAACATCATCTTTGGTGAGCGAAGAAAGGGATTCACGTGCTGCACATATGGGCTATGGCAGTGTCACCATAGGGACGCGCCTGTGTGGCTGGAGAAGGCTATCACCCCGGGTGACAGATTGACGGGCACTCCAGCAGTCATTCGCAGCAGAGACATCGGTACCGGCGCTACGGAGAAACGCGCATTTTTCTTCCAGGGTGCCTTCTGCGATTCTGTCTCTCACGGTCTGCCTGGAGAACCATAGGCTCACCGACTTCTTGTCATGTTTCGGATTGTTGGCAACCATGCAGGCACTATGTGGATGGAGTGGGTTGGAGAAGTGAGGGTGACCAACCACAGTACGCACGAGGTCGCGGAGGTGTCTTTCCTGCCTGCTACTTCCGCTCCCTCAGCGACTACAGGCAACTCTTGGATGCCCTTCCGCTCGGCTGCCGCAAGCAGCAGTCCAAGACATGCGACAGCTCGCCCGGTGTCATCCGAGCCACAAACAGGTGGTCGTAGCAGCTCACGTGATGGATGTACGAATGCTTGCGAGCGCGCGTGTGAGGTAGGCGTAAGTGGAGGGATCACAGCAGGTGACACGACAGGGCCAGGGCAACGGCAAAGCTTCAAGGACGGAACCAGCCGTCCTGCATCCGCCGCCCCCTGCTCACACACGCAACGCGGTCGGCTGGGCCGTCGGAGCGATAGTTGGCTGTCCAAAGAGTGCCAAGGAAGTAACGGGCTCCGTGGCGAGGTTCTGGATACAACAGGAGTTCCACGGTACTACATTGATGGCTGCTGGAGTCGACGGCTGTGGATGACAAAAATAGGCAAAAGAAGTTACCGTGATCTTCGGGAGCGGCGCGGGATCGTCGCGGATCAGGCCGGGAGACGTGAAAGGCAGGCGGATGCCTATCACAGCTCCAGCAGCGGATCTTCCAGTGGCGCCCGACGAGGTTCCCTATCCAGGTGGAGGTCCTGGTCTAGTCAAAGGTCGGACCGCGTGGCGAATGAAGGAGCAGCAAGGCGGCTGGAGATGCGCTGCACAGGCGAATCCGCATCCGCCGCTGCGCAAACCACCTGCTCACAAAGATTACCGGCGCCTTTAGGTTGCGACAGGAATCTCAGCCAGGGAAGCAGTCAATCAGGACAACGGGATGGGACACAGTGCGCAGAGGAATGGATGGAAGATGATACACTTTTTGTTGTGTGGGAACCGACGCGGAAGCCACCCCATGCACCCTTGTACTACAACATGCCCGCGTTCGCGATGGAGCTGAACGAACTGACGCGTGATTACCTACCAGACCCGGTTACAGGAAGAGGAGGCGCGGCACCGACGGATTGTCGGATGAGGCCCGATCTGGTACAAATCACGCTATATGTGACCGTGGCTGGAAAAAACAATCAGCTGTCCGGCTGGGCTGAAGCAAGCCGAAGTTCCTTTCTTGAGTGCCAAGTCGATGAGTTCCGGCCTCCTCAGCATTGTGAGATGGCTATGTTTACATCCAACCAGCAAACGAAGAAGTCGTTACACTTGGCGGCCCTTCAGGCGTGTCGGTGTGTATCACCCGCGACTGCAGGCCGTACTGCCAGACTTGTCTGGCGGACATGCCTCTGAAGAGGGGGATGTGGCAGTCTTAGGATCCCAGTCCACGACAGTGTTCCAGCTGTCATGTTCGAAAGTGCGCTAGCGGGTGAGATACTTGCGATTTCTGGGAGAAGCGCCATCCGCGGTCCTCCCCTGCGTGTGTGGGGTCCCGGGTGGTCCTGCAAGAAGAAAACGTTACTCGTGTGCGGGCGTGTTTCCAGCGCAAGTACGAGGAGGGAGATTCGACGGCCGCCCAAGCAGAAAAGGTGCGTCTGGAAGAGAAGCAGCGTAGCGCCGCGCGGCAAATGAAGGACGGCGAGGAATCCTGGAAACCGCTTTGGTTTGAGAGGAAGGTCAATGTAGTAACAGGCGAGGAGGACTGGTTGTACAATGGCCAGTACTGGCCACACCGCAACAAGGTGGCTGGCGGCAAAGGACGCACAGGAGGTCGAGCCGGCTTCTCATCTTGTCCAGAAATTTATTGATGTACAAAAAAGGTCTTCCCTCCTCTCTACTAACGACCCGACTTCGCTTCTGCGGGCGCCTAGTTGTGAGTTGAATCTGTCTCTCAGAACGCCGCTAGCAATGTCATTCATAACCTCCTGCGTAATCACTGCTGTGAGTCTGATCAACACAGCTTTTTTTATGCTGGCCGCCATCGTAATCAGACTACAGGCTCGAACGTTCCTCGGCAAGAACGTAAAGATATCGCATCGATGCGCACTGCGCACACCGCTGAGAGACTGATGCACAGCCTCGGGCCACTGCAGCGTGTCCCGCGTGCTGGGGAGTTGAGGTGTGAACTGCAAAATTCTCCGAGCCAGGTGTTGGAAAGGGCAGGCAAGGAAGAGGCAGTACTTCGTGTACGAACACGACCTGCAGTACCTCAAACGAAAACTATTGGGTAGCGTAGCCTAGGAAAATTCACTTGGGGCAGGTGACACTAGGAATGCATGCACCATCTACGGTCTTACAAACTGGTGACGGTTCCCAGTTTCTGTCTAAGGGATTTCTGAAGACCCACATGAGCACACGATGAAAAAGGAGACCGTTGCGGTCAGAGCTTCTAATGCGTGATGCACAAAAGCTTACGACTGTCTTCCGTACCGTAGACAGGACTCAGGTTACATACGCCGTACCAAGGGAGCCAGTATTGAGTAGTTCGCCGTCTACAGAGGGCTGCAAGCAGGGTTCAACCGCAGTTTCTCAGACACGCCACCTTTGCCAGAGTGCGTACGCGTGTGGTCAACACACGCTTTACCAACCACGTCTGCCACTCCAAGTGGCGTTTCCCCGCGAGCATTTGCCTTGTCCAGGAGCAGTGTATGAGCAGGTATATGCCACAATATAATGTGCTATGGCCTCTCCCAGCCTGGACGAGTTGTTGTTCGGTCCATCTCGCTCGAGGCCTCCGCCGTTGTCCCACCATGCTGCTGCAGTTGCAAGTGTGGGATTGCACCAACTGCGGGGGGGTGCAAACCGGAGATCTCCACGCGTCTATGCTGCCTTATCAGTCGAGTCTGTACAGTGGGCAGCTCTCGCTACCCCGCATGGGGAAGCAGGACCGGGTAGCCGCAAGAGAGGGCACTTGGGCAACTAGAGTATGCGTGCAGTACAGTGCGGAGGCACAGACGGGGAAGATCACCTGCACGGCCCACCCTGGTGACACATACGACTACGGTGAACATATACCCCTCCAGCGTATAAACCTCGACAAAGCCTTCCTGATAACGCAATAGCCGGGGTACAAAAAAAGGTAGCCACAACGGAACCCGTCACGAGGGTAAACGGGCACGCGAGTGTGCTTCCCCTCGCTCGGCGGAGTTCGTCAAACTCCTGAGGAGAACTGTACGTTTTTTTCAAGTAGGGGCACGGCTCAGAAGTAAAGTATAATTTTACTACTGAGCCGCGCCCGCGCTCCCTCCCCTGAACACGTTGTTCTCTTATTCTTGTTTTCCCCTGCCCAGTCCTGGACTAGGACGTCCTCAAGGTGGCTTGACTCTCCGTTCTACGCTTTCCGAGAAGCAAAGCTCACTCAGTACAGGAGGGGGCGGTCACAGGTCAATAAGCCTACGCGCCGAGGCGCAGCCGGTGACTAAGTGCAAGCCTTTATGGATGACTTGATTACACGAAAACAGCTATACATGAAGAACGTGAGAATAGTATGATGTAACAGCTACGTGCGTTACAGCACGTGTAGAGCGAAAAATGATAAAGGTGATCTTAGGGTTCAGGTGCAGAGGCCTGTTCCCCGGGATGTTAAGAGCAAATGCTCCTTCCTGAGGAGTTGAGAACGATGCACGAAAAGGACTGACAAAAAATGACAACTACGGGTAACCTTTCCAGCCACTACTAATTATTCCTCCTGCGTGTGGGTACCGTTGCGAAGCGTGCGTGGTAAAGTGAAGACGAAACAGTGCTGCTTACCGTGGATTGCACACGTGCAGCCAGTTTTTTCTGTTCTGCTATCGAGTCTACCTGATCCCCTACTCTAACGCCGTTCGCTGCCCTACCTCGGACGTACCCGTTCCTTAGACGTTTCGTACCTCCGCTTCTCCAAACCACTTTTTGTGTTGGTAACGCCCCCTTCCCGATCTGCTCCGCTCAAACGCGTCCGGCACTCGACCGCGTTCAATCTGCTGTTAACTTCGTAACGGCCACTGCTTTCTACTAGCCTGCAGCGTCCCCACCGCTTAGTCCTTTCTNNGCTTAGTCCTTTCTCCTCTCTATCCCGCTACACAACAATTTGTTTCTGCCGTTACCGAACTCTGCGCCTTGTTTTCGTTCTCTTCTACATCGGTATGTCACCCACGTTGTGTGATTACTGAAACACCTCTTCTTTCTCTTCGGTGCGCATCTACGCCGCCTTTCCCCCTCTTTTTTGCCAGCTCAACTACACCGCAGACACGCGTGACGACAAGGTCTTGTGTGTTTGATGGCACTCTCCCGTTCCCCGATATCAGTTGAGTTGACTGCGATGTATGTCGAAACATCGAAAGGCGCGCTGCGACCACCAGCCCTTCGGCTTCTTGAGTGCAGAAAAACAGCTTTGATTAAATCCCTAAACTCCCCGAATAGGAGATCTACAGTCACTTGCGCACGCTCGGACGTTAAATCCTAGAACGACATCCTCTCACTAATGTCCATGCGAGTGGAAAGAAGAGGGAAAGACTACTAGTGGAGAACCGCCCGGACCGCCACACTGCGCGAACGTCGGACTGCTTTTTGCAGCAGTCCCGCCGAGACAGAAAAAAACACCGCTTAACCGCAAAAAGGCCTTTTAACCGCATGACCGGGTCCCGTGTTGATCAGAGCATTCATCTACATGAAAGCTTCACATGACCATCCATACCTCCGAACTGACTCACTACTACTCACACCTACGTCGTCTTCGTTTATCCTACCACAGCGGTAGTAGTGAAGGCAAGACAACACTCACTCACATAGCCGTCTACGGAAGAAACGGCACCAGTATACCGACTTTCACGACGCCCATACTAATGTCGGCGACCGATAACACGTACTCATACCACGACAAAAGAAGACAGTTGTGACTACTACGTTACACGTGAAAATCGTCTCCGTCGTCGCTCGCTCTTCGTGCCTCTTCACGGACCACCCAGCATAGCACATCGCACCGGCTTTCCCCCCCCCCCCCCCGCCTCGTTCCCCGTCTTCCTTTACGCCCTCCTGGAGCGACAGGAGGTATAATGGCAGCAACATCGATGCCACGGCAAACAAAAAAGGTGAGCTGCATTTCTCCTTGTTGTTGGCGTAGCAACTAAAAAATAGGTACTGCTGCATTCGTTTTCTTCATTCTTCATTGATTTTCTCTGAAATGATCTGCATTAGTCGTCTTCAATTCACAAGTCAACTAATGGATGATCTTCAGCAAGCAGCGGGCACTCCTCCAACATTATGGGCGCCAGCGCCGGTCCTACTTGAGACTGTTGTCCACGGATCCAATCAAGAACGCCCTCCCTGAACCCTGACCTCCCCGCCCTAACCTTTACTCTTTTTTTTTTGTCTACGTCTGTTGACTCTTCGCACTTCCTTATGATTCTTTGTCACGAGGAATCCATCACCTGGACAGCGACGGGATTTCGCTTGAATGAATGCAAGACGCCGGATGCCAGTGGGTGGGGGGCGTCATATTGCGTTGACCTATGATGATGTTTGATCCATTTACATGTTTCATCAGTGTTTACGTAATGCTGGCTTTACATGTCACAGCGCGCCATCGTCCTTTGCAAGGTCACCACCAACCGCCCGTCTGCATATATAGCTGGTTAAGTATCCTCACCAGAAAAGATGATACGCATACATGCATATATGCGAGACGGCGTATGTAGTGTATACGAATACAGGCGGATGTATACCGGCATACTTCTGTATGGATGTACGTGTACACAGGATACAGGTGAGATGACACGTGCCGTCAAGACGAATATATATGGGTGCCTTTTGCTGAAGTCTTGACAGACGATACGCTTTCATTATGCTTTGGTAGTAACTGAGACAAATGACCAGAAGGGACTGAAGTATTCTGGAAGAAGGAAGCCTACAAGGAGATGACGATGATGAGCGGGTGGGTGATTTATCTATCCACCCGCTCATCAGATGTGATTACTGTGACTGCTGTATACTCGAACACGCATGTATGGACGTACCGTACGCCCATGTATGTGTGTACGTACCTACGTGCATACGGGAGATGACTATCAATACGGAGGGCCAACTGAACAACTTTCATCAATTCTCGAGAGAACAGAAGAAGTTTGTCTGATAAGGAAGAAAACGATGACAAAATAACCATGAAGGAGGAAGTTGAAATGACACAAAGACTAAGAAAAAAAAATCAGTGTTGGGTATCCGGTGAATTATCCACTACATTTTCAAGGTAGTAAACAGTACGCGCGAGCGCTGAGTCGATACTGGATTGTCAGTTAACTGTCCCTGCCATACTTGTAACACTAACCACTGGGTTGCTTGCTGCCCACTACTCCTTGACGTAGGAGAGAGGAGTCCGTCATTGGTTGCTTTCACATTCACTCACTATCCATCACCTTTTTTCTTTCTTATATTCTTGTCTGACATTTCGTCTTCTGTACAACATAAAACCCTCTACCGTTCTCCAAGGATATTATCCTTATCCTTCCCGCGTCGCTCTTTTTCTATGCGATGACAGAAAAGAGATCTCTATCGCCCCCCGTTCAACTCGTCGTCTCCTTAATAGACAAAAAATACACGTCACTACCTTCCTCAAGCGGACCGACCAGGATATTATCCGCTGCGCGCAGCACCAAATCTTTCCCCTTCCTGATTCACCATCCTCCCTTTTACCTGCTCCTCTCGAACAGCTTCCTCTCTAAACACCCGATCTCCCGACTAGAACACAGGCACTATGACCACCATCACGATCCTCTGTTCGGGAATATATATATATATATATGCCAATCCATCAGTAAACAAAACATTCTTCACTACAAAAAACAACACACCATGCTCAGGAGCAGACAGGCGACGACGAAGAGGAGAGAGGCGACTAGATGGAAGAGGAGGAAAGGCACTGCGCTGCGTACTCCCGTAGAAGAGGGGACAGAAAACTCCTGTCGCCATAGAACCTTTCATGGTGTTTGATGAAGAGAGTTGAAAAGAGAAAGCGACGAGGGAAGAAAACGGTAGTTCGAGTGCCCGGATTGGACCTAACGAAGCACAGCAACAAGAGCGCAGAAAAACTGTGGGATGATGCGAACGTAGGGTTGTAGCGGACGTCTCCAAGACAACGAAATTAGTGTTTACAAGCAGCTACATGCACGCAAGATATATATACACGTGACACCTGGCTATATTACGTAAGTACACCTTCATACGATCTCGCACGCAGTTGACCCACATACACCCAAACCAACATCCCACACACACTACCAAAGGCATACCCTCATACTACACCTCTGTAAGTCCTGTGAATACGTAAGGCCTATGAATATGTGCATGCAATACATATATACGCACATACATTTTTACGTCCACTGAAGATGATGGACGATGATCCCAGATCACAATATCTACAGGTGGTTTCCGTTCAGCCCAAACAAAAACCCCGGCGTTTCAGCGTTTTAGAAGACCGGTGTTACTGCGCTTGCTTACCCGGCGCTGCCTTTCCTGTTTCACTTGACTCAGGATCATGCATCCCAGTTAGTTGACTCCAACTCTGTACACACAGCAAGCCCACACATACATCAGCACATGAAAACAGGACATTCAATCGCCGCAAGCATGAAGACGACGACACGCACTTGCGCATAAACAAACAGGCTCTGTCAAGTACGTACACACACGCACATTCTACCTGTTATCCTCTGCATTCTCCTGACTAGACTTCCAACTAAGTAGTTCCGCTTGGTCTTTCTAGAGCCTATGCCACGCATGTACTCGCTGCCGTTGAAAAGACTGCGTACTACGATGAGCTGACGTAACAAATGGAACACGTGTGTGACTTCCGACTGTATACGTGGTATATCTTTCCCTACTACTTTTCTCCGAGGGATACACGTCTCTGTCTTGCCTTCGCCCAACTAGCGTACTCGAGTGTCTACAAGAACACGGCACTTACTTGGGCCAAGATCTACAGCATCATCTGGATGTGACTTGAAGTCATCCAAATCAACTTCGATAGCTTCTTCATCTTCAGGAGCTACATCAGCGCCACCTCCCGCCTCTCCGAAATCGACCGATCCCGGAGCCTGGCCTCTGAGAGAAAGAAGCGCGACGCAACAGAAAAACGAATCCTAAATTCACTGAATGAAGTAACAACAGTGACCCTCGATGAATGACATCGACTCCTGCGACCGATGACGTAATCAATTTCGCGCTAAAGATGGTCATTCTCTGTACGACTCCCAGCAGACTTACCGCCACCGTGTGGTATGTCTATGAACGTAGAGGCGGCTAAATCAACTACACGAGCTATAGAAACCATACGAGGACCCGTTCTTATGTATGTATGTATACATGAGTATAACACACGCGCACTCGCGATAGAAGCTATCTTCTTCCTGACCCAAGCACATCATAAGCGCCTACACTCGCCAACCTCTATGAGGTAGTGGTATGCGTTCCGAGAATTAACACTGTATGACTGGCACCAACGCTTCTTCACTCCCTAGCCTGTTCCACCAAAAATAAACAAATCGACGGTACGTTTACTCTAGTATCAGTATCTACATACAGGCAGTGCGAAGAAGATGAAGATATCTTACCCTCCTCTACTCATCATGTTATACGCTAATGCTCCGGCTCCAGCAAGTAGTATGACTCCTCCCATAGCCAAGAACATCACCATGTTGTCAGCTGTCAACATCACACGCACAAAGAAAGGCACTTCTCAGTAAGAGACAGTTCGGCGAATGTCCTTGGGACTTGCTCCCAGGGAAGCGGAGGTACCATCAGGAACCACAAGCTAGTCCAGACGTTTCCCGTCGTCCCCGAGTAAATCGATATAAAGGGCACGTGAGCTCAGACCCGAAGACGCCGATTTCCTAGACGTCAAAAGGGTGCTACGACGCATGCAAGCTCGCTACACTTATCGCTGTTCTGCCAACAGCATTCTCCGAACTTCGACAAACATGCGTGCAGGCAGTACAGGAAGAAGCACACGGTTCATTCGACCGTTCTACAGTGCACGCTTGCAATTCTCGAAACAACCTCGCGTATGTCTACTGTCCGCCACCACTGCTATTACCACTCCTCAAGACCCCTCCCCCCCAACGCACTCCCATAAATGCCATGGGGCTCCGCACGGACGGTTACACGAACCACACCATTGATCTACTATGTAGAACCAACTATATCTGCACACAGAGAGATACACCAACTAAAGAAGTCCGAATTCCACACCAGTTCTCGGCAGTCGTGTCTAACGAAGCAACGAGAAAGAAAGATATTACCATTCACCACCATATACATAAATGTTTCTTGGGTATAGCATTCATATAACGTCCGTAGAGCAGATATGTGTAATATATCTGCTGCTGCCAGGCCACCCACCTTTCTAGCTCCTCTTCTATACCTACCCCTTTCCCGTCCGAGTGGCCTTGATAACCTCTCTCCGTCGTGCCTCTTGTCTACTGTTTGGAGACTTACCTATTTCACTCTTCGGCATGCAGCACTCGTCTTCGTTTTCCTTCATCTTTTCTGTATAGCACTTTTTCCACTGAGCTTCATCACTTTCTCCCGCCGGCAGTTGCCCCACGCATGCAGTCACGGCCTTACAGCACCGGTCCTTACAGTCACGTTCCGGATCACATTTGGGCTCAGGCAGGACATTGTCAGGCTTTGTGCACCAGACCTCACACGAGAACTGGCTGAGAGGATCATCACAAGTCGGGCCAGTAAATCCGTCCTGACATTCGCATTTCCCCGTGTCTTCATTACACGTCCCCCCATTGTGACATACAACACCTTGGCATAGAGGGCCAGTAGTATTTCCATCGCATTTGGGTCCTGTGAATCCTTCGGGGCACTCACATGTCCCATTAGGCTGACATGTACCCCCGTTTGCACATGCTTCGTCGTTGCAAGTCTCACAATTGCGGTCACCGAAATCCGTGAAGCAGATACATTTCCCTGTGCTTGGATCGCACTTAGCTCCATTGTGGCACAACACGTCCTTGCATTGATCTGCCTGACTGTCACATTTGGGTCCCTCCCATCCAGGTAAACAATCACAAGTATGGTCTGTTGGGTTACAGACGCCATGTGATGGACCTCCGCAATCGTTATTCGTGACACAGCAATTAGGGACTTTCGTTCCACATCTGTCCCCAGTATGACACTGATCACATACGCATTTCCCTGTGCTAGCATCACAGTACCCTGTGTTACATTTCACACCTTTACATTTTTCTCCTTGATCCTTGCAGTTATCACCCCCAAACTGCGGTGGACATTCACACCTGTGTGTGCTTGGATTGCATTTCCCTCCATTCTCACAAGCAGCATCCGAATCACAACAATTCGGCGTCACCTTCTCGCATAAAGGACCCGAATTGCATACCCCGCAATTACATAACCCTGTTGCTGGATCACAGGTCCCCCCGTTCTTACATGTCACACCCTTACATCGGTCTACACTTTCCTCACAATAGTCCCCTTGGAATCCTTCGTAACATTTACACTGGCGGATGTCCATCTGACAGTATCCGTTCGGTTGATTACAATCTGCATTATCCTTGCAGCACCCTTTTTTCTTGACATCGCATTTGTCTCCCTCCATACACATATCGGGACAACCACACTTTCCTGTATCTGGATCACATATTTGAGATCCAGGGCATGTGACGTTAGCACACCTATCTACAATACTACAGTCAGGTCCTTTCCATCCCTCTTTACACTCACACTTCTGTGTTTGTAAATTGCACTTTGTGTTTGGAGTCGTGCAGTCAGTATCGGATGCACAACAATCAGGTATCTTCTCATTACACTTTGTCCCTCCATAGCATGTATTGCATACACATGTCTTGTCCTGACATCTCCCATGATCCCCGCAGTCGCTGTCTGCCTCACAACAATCCTTGAGCTGTGTCTCGCAATTTGACCCAGTGAAACACGGCTGACAGATACACTGCCCGCTCTTTGAATCACATGTCCCGTGCCCTGAGCAATCATTATTATGGCACTTATCTACCGTTTCACAGTTGTCTCCAATATACCCTGGTTTGCAAATGCACTTTCCTGTTGTCTTATCGCATGTCCCGTGGGGTCCGCAATTCACATCCACACATTTGTTCTCTGGAAGAATACCCTCTGGTCGTGGTGCCTTGGCTATGGTTGGATCTACAGCGCTTAACGCAGTGAAACTCATTGCGTTGGTATTCACGAAGAAGCAATTAGGAACCGATCTATGTAACAAACATTTCCCCTTTGATGAGGATACACATGATAGGCTAGGCTGTGTCATATCACAGCTCGTACTAATGAATGTCGTCCATAAATATCCCTGGTTTTGGTACTGAAGTCGAGAATCATCTGATGTACTCCTCTCAAACGCTAGCTGTCCGCATCTCTCCGCTGTCACGTTATCCATAACTTCAGGTGAAGCAAGGGGAGCGCAAAATTTTCCGTCTGTTGTTGTCCCCCACTGAACTCCTGAGAAAGGCTCTCTTGGCGCTGAAGACAAGAGAAACACCCGCACACAAACAAGCACAATAAACAATACGTCTGTATATACAACTGGAACGTCTCTAACCATGACCAGTCTCCTCTTCTTTCTGAGTCTACCGACTACATAGAACGAAAATGATGTCTGCTAAACATTCGCACACAGAACAGTGGTCACCGCGGCCTCGTCAGACACACACACACATACGGAATGCCTAGAAAGAGCCCCCATGCACCGCCACCTGTGTACGCAGAATGCAAATCTGAATACCTGCACATGTGTCGTCTCTCTGTGGGACGGAAAGAAATTGCACGCTGAGGGGCACCGGGTTTAGACTTACGGCATTTGGTCTCGAAATCCGGACGGGTGTGGCCGGTGACGTAGGCATAAGCCGATGTTTCCTTTGTCTTGATGGGTCGGACGCAATAGAATTGACTTGCATCGGAGGTATCATTCTCAGCGCACTGCGGGAGTCGATAATCTTGTGTATGGTATCCGAGCAACCGACACTCCTTTGTTTCGACGTTGAACTGGGCTGGAAGGCTTCTAAAGCAATGGCCCCCGGATTTGAATGGCCAGCAATGATTTGTGCATGAACTCAGACGACTGCATTCGAAAGCATCCGTGATCCAAGAACGGTCTTTCATTGGAGATGTTTTCCTTGGGGCACTGTAGGGCGGGCACCCTACGTGCTTTGTTTGTCCAGCATAATCATATCCGTCATATCCTCCGTTACCATGGAAAGCGAAAGGTGTATAGGTTTGTCCTTGTTGTGGCGTTGTTGTATCCAAAAAACGAAGTGGGTTCTTAGCTGTGACGAAACTACATACAGTAGGATCGTACTCCGTATCTGTAATCATATCTTTCTCATACACACCGCTGTTGAAGGGGCAATGTGTCATATACCCTGCGTACATAGCAAAACCCTCCTGCGCCTTCGGGACTTCTGATGCACCTGGAGAGGCTTCGCTCGCACATCCCTTTGTCGAATGAGGCATAACAACTGCATGAATTTCATTTTGCCACCGTTTCAAATCTGTCCTTGGAGAACCTTCTCTATTCGTGAATGCTATGACTTTGCCGAAGTTCGGGCATGCACCAGCTGCCATGACACGACGCCCTACTGTTGCTTGCGTATCTACTTTTGCTTCTGGAAGAGTGCAGTACTGAGAAGTAGAGCCGTCGTATAACTCCGAATATCCGGCATACACTCCAATATTTGTCTTTCCTGAAAAGAAAGCACACACCCACACGCACACACATGCTGTGTTTGAGGGCAGCAGTTAGTTATGCATGCACGCGAGAAAAGAACACTGCAACACTGCGGGTGACTACGCTGACCCACGGGCTCGCACCGCATCTACACGCGTATCATGCCGAAACAGCATGTTAAACTATACTGCTTCAGGCATATTCTAACTAGGCAAAAATGTAGCACTCATGACGACAGCCACGCGTACAAGCAAAGCTACAGCATACCGTCCGAGTGCGGTACATGGATTTCTCAGAAAAGTACCCTACTACGATTTAATTCAAAATAAGACTCGTACAACGGAAAGCTCTCTAGACTTCGTGTCCTTCGTCCCACGTGCACCTAGACTCCATAGCACGCAGTGAAGCAAACGAGCACACACTCACATGCATTAGAAACCAACAGAAAACGCTAGGCCTTACTACGCCGAGAACGTCAGCCGCGTCACGGGGCTGAACACGGCGAGCACACGAACGCGGAAAGTTAGAGGGCTCACACCGGGTAACAACCGGTCTGCACCGCATGCCCTGACTCACGCTCGTTCCAGGTGTAGTTGATCCCTGCCTTAGAGAAAGAGTGGGTGCCTGACTTAGTCCAAATGAGATCGACATGGTGGGCAGGGATGTTGAACCGAGCCATGTAGTTGGACCGCTCAGAGACGCTGCTAGCCAGACCACCTTCGGCTGCGGTGGCCGATGCAACGACGGTATGCGGCGACAGGTGCAACGTAGTATGTGAACAGACCAGGAAAACACTCGAAAGAACACAGACAAAAAGAGAAAACGAAACGAAGAAGCCGCGCGAGTTACGGTGTGACACTGCAGCCAGGGCCTCTGGGGCGAAGGCGCAATTAGCCACAAAACCAGACCCCGGGGGCTTCCTACTTGAGAGTGCCATGGCGACTTCCAGACTGAAATAAACGGGGAAAGACTGATGCACGGGAAAACAAGAAGATCAAATGAAAGGATAAAGACTACGAAAAAACTCAGAGGTTTTTCCACAGGCAAATGAGATAAGAGGGGAGAAAGAGTCCGCCAAGGGCATACAAGGTGAAAAGCAACGGAGCCACACCTGACGCTGGCAACCCGTGGTACTGCTCCAGGCTGCTAAGCCGTAAGGCGGACTCCCCTAAATGCTACAGACAATGAGGCAGATCTCTACAAAAGTCTACGGGAAAAAAGAGGCCGGCGCAGAGAAATTTCCAACTCGGACCTCCAGGATGACAAAAGAATAATGAAAGGGTGAAGCACCGTTGGATCGACGCGCCCACCATGGGTGCTGCTGGCAAGCTACAAGCCGGCGAGTGTACACAGCAGCCGGGATCTTGCGTGGCATGGTGGTGGTTAGCCGGCTGCTACCTTCTGAGGCGCTTTACTCCACCCGCAGCGTCGAACACCCCCCTCCGGTGAGCGATATCCTAGGGCGGCCATTGCATCAGCCAGCCCCACCGGCCAGTGACTGCATTTGGGAAACACCGCGCCACCCGGAATTGCCGGGCACAGAGGCGCATGAGCGTGAAAAAAAGCACCGTTTTCTTCCGCTGGGCAGCGGTGTCTGCCTACATGCTTTTAACGGTGGATGCACTGAGGAGCCTTGCGGCACCGCCAGACTGCGCAAAGCCCACACAGTGACCCGGAGACTAGTCACGTTATTTTGAGACGAATGCACGTACTGGGCAAAAGACCTGAACTGTCGGTCCTCAAAATTTGAGCGCCAGTGTAGCCGCAACAGAATAGTGAAGGGGGGGAGGCAGCGCTGGTCTACTCACTTACCTTTGTACCCCAAACGCAGGCTCCAGTCACGCGTATGAGAATCTTGGAGGTCCCGCAACGGCGCCGCCGGGAAGCGAGGACGCAGGCGGGATCTCGTGAGGGGTGGCGGACGCGGGTAGGAGGGTACGACGTGTTCTGGCAGAGCGTCGCTTGCAAGATCGGCGGTGGACAGCTCTGCACTTGAGGCGTGAATTGGTGGGAGTTTCCCATACGATAGCGGCGCAGGTCCTTGCCACTACGAGACTAGGCGCTGCCGTTTTGCCACTGGACTTGGCGAGAGCACGGCAAGCGTGTTGTCTGCTTACTGACTTCTTCGTGGTAGGTCGGCCCTGGTCCGCAGGCTCCATCCGTCGTGCCTTGAGAAGACAGCAGTTTCGCGCATGACTACCGAAAACAACAAGCGGCAGGCCCTGCACTTCGCGGGTCTTGGAAAGAGCCTTCCATCTCAACTCTCCGAACCTGGCGAGTCACCCTTAGCATTTGCACGTCAAGATGTTACAGCAACGGCTCGAACAAACTGCCCGCGCATACTGAGTGACGAAACCCGTGCTGAGATAGCCCTTTGGTCCTTCCAACAAGAGCATGTTCTTCTAGCAGACAAGCGCCTGCAGCTACTGCATCTTCCTCGTTGCTCTGTCCGTTTTTCTCCCGTGCACGTCATAGCTATATGGCATTAGACGCTGCCGTTCTGCCGCTGGAGTAGGCGAGAGCACGGGACGCGTGGTCTCTGCTTAATGTCTTCTCCGGGGTAGGTCAGCCCATGTCCGCAGGCTCCTCCATTCATCGAAAACTGAGACCGTCGCGTTAGTGGTTGAGGGGAAAAAATTGCTGCTGAATCAGCTTCTTTCGCTGTAGTAATTTCGTCGTGGTTAAAATACAATTCTACAGCTGAATGAAGATGCAAGAGCATCAGAACGCGACCGTCAGATCCCACCGATAGAACCTACTAACAGCTAGGTGGCGGGGGATACCTACAAAGCTACGGCCAGTCTGTAAACTGTGGAGTTGAAAATAACGGGTCCCCGTCGCACACCAGTCCCTGTCGAGAGCGTCTGAGAGAGCGCACACGGGTTGCAGGAACTGGAAGAGTAGGGACACGGAGGACTAGGGAGATTGGGCATCCGCGTCTCTTTGTTGGTCAGTCATTCCAAGCAGGCATTCCACTGGGCAAGACAAGCTCGTCTGGGGGCTTTGTTGGCTGCGCCGGTTCTCGTGACTGTGACAGTGCATACCCGAGACACAAGGAGGCCTAAAAGCGCCCGGCGCGGGAGTAGAGGGTGTGGATCTTTTCGACCGCATTCTGTCAGCCGGATAACCTATGAGCTCAATGCGACTTGATTAGCCTGTTCCTGTCGGCGGGTTTCACCACGCTTGCTTCTGTGATGAATCAACTGGACCGTACCAAAGTTCAGGAACGTCCTAAAGGAATCGTGGCCACGTACGAGTTGCAGCCATTCAGAGAAAATGTTGGCGGGGTAATTTCCTTTTGTTGCCACGCAGAGAAGCTCGCGAAGGCGTCCGGGATGAAATTGGGGCGGCGCTGCGGCTCGTTGCAGCCCGTCTGGTTGTTCACTTTACACGCGCTATTTTTCAGTACCCAAAAGCCAAAGTGTCAGCGGGGTGTGGATGCGCCGCTCATCGTGTATACCTGCCGTGGCATAGGACTTGCCGAGGCAGCCGAGCCCGGTCCATCCAAGTTGGCAAGCTTCTCGACTGCGGCGGGGACGAGCACGCAACAGTCTTGGGCAGCAGCCGTGCTTTCTACCGCCCCCACCGCAGTAGCTACCAACGTTTGGGCGGGGAGGGGTGCCGCCCCGGAGATGAGCGCAGATGCAAGAGCTTGGAGCTTATGGGAGAGGTTGAAGCTGATCGGGGCCCGCAAGCACAGCGTGAAGACGAAGAGTTATGGACTGAAGCAACGCTGGAGGAGTTTCGATGCATACGTTGACTGCCGACGGCGCTCCAACCATTCAAGATCGCGCAAGAATCTTGTGAGCCACAGCATGAGGTTAACGCTTGCTCGCGTGTCTGACCGGGCTGTGGTGCGAATGACCTACTGCAATAGACTGCACCGCCACCGGGAAATATTTCCGTTAGTGAACTGCTCCGCACTGCGTAGGGAAATGTCTTCGGAAAAGCATCTGGCCACGAAGACCTTATCAAAAGTGGTCTGCAGCCTGTGCGGCGAACGCGTCTCTCCCCGCGCAGTGTAGGCGGAGTTTGCTTTTATCGTGCGACTCCGTCTGACTCAGTGATCGTGCAGTCCTTCCACGCGGCGAAGGCGATCGACACGGAAGCGCCACAGTCGCTGAAGGAATTTAGTAGTCTCCGTCCCTAGCTGTCCGGTGCCCAGCCGTCAAAGCTGTCCAGCTGGCATCCCTGCGCTGACTAGAGGCTGTCTTTTGTTTCAGTTGCATATCCATCAACTGCGCCTGCTTACTGCTCTCTGCCATTTGTACAGGAGCCTGGAGAGCCGGGCGGGGTACCACCCCTTTCAGAGTCGGTGCGAGAGTCGTACAAACTTGACTACGATCGAAGTTTGCCAACAAGACTTCGCCAGCTAGAAAGCCTGGAAGAGCAGATAAAGAGTTTCGAAGAACAGGAACACTCCATTCTGTCAGAACTGCGTGATTTGCTCCAAGATGCTCCCCTCGCTGTCACTTCAGCTGCACTGCTCTTGCCAGCGAGGCAGATGGAAAAGATTTTAGGCAGCTCCACTCCTGACGTCCAGTCGGTCGCACCGCCTGCTTTTTCCGTGAAGAACTTGCCTATTTCGCCGCAGGAACACGTGGCTGCTGTTGAGGCTCAGCTGATGCTCGCTAGGGTAGAATATGCTAGAGCGAGATTCCTGTCCCGCCGCGGACTCCGGCGCTGTGCCAGCCCATCGGGCTCCCGAAGTGGCGAAGACCCGGCGGCCGGGGAAGCTAGTCCGCATTCCGGTACGCGCGCTCCCGATATAAGAAGACGGCTAGACGTGCTGAAGTCAAGGGTCTCGGTTCTCAGCGCTCAGCTGAGAGAGGTAAAAACGAGGGCTGCTGTAGAAGGAATCCTCCCTACGTCTTCGGGGAACTTCTCTGACGAGGCCGCATCAGAGAGCAGTACGGCGGATTCGTCGTCTGCCCTGGGGAGGAAACCCTCTCCCACGGGTGATGCCGGCGTGGACCAGCTGTCTACAGGTACGCGTCGTAAGCGAGTTGGGCAAGAAGAAGAAGTGCGCAGAGCGAAATCAGTTATCTACGTAGCTGGTTTTTTCTTACAAAGCTTGCCAGGAGTCCACCAGCACACGCGTACGTGTCAAGAGTCATAAAGCGACTGGCTGGTAGGGAAGTGCCTGGATGGTTTCGCCGGGCGGGCATTGAGGCACGCCGCGTTTCGAGCACCTGCAGCTCCTGAGAAAGACGGGGTACTTGTGCGTTTTCCTTCAACTGTGGGTTTACCCGAGATCCTGGGACACTGAAGTGTGCTCCGGAGTGCTCAACGGCCATCATCAATAGGTACTGACAGAAGAAGAGTGACTGCCGCCTTCCTTCGGAGAGGTTTGCCGGCGGCTATAGCAGGAATCCCGTGACTCGGAGAAAGTAGTGTGAGTTAAAGCACCACGTGATAGCACGCACAGCAGGACCCTGTCCCCGTCAAGTGAACGGCATCTGTGGCTGCATTACCGGGCTTACTTTCCGTCACAAAGCAACGTGGAATACTCGCTTCGCCTCCACGTGCGTGGTCTGCTTACGGACAGCCGCCACTTTAGAGCGGGGGGGATTGTTGAACAGGCCTTCCTGTTCCTGTAGAGTATGCAGACGACAATAGGTGCCTGCCGTAGTCTGCCACAGGCTGACCCCAGCCGTCGTGCATCTGGCGTTCACCTATGACTTCGCCGACGACAGATGCAAAAAGGCGGGTGCCGTCCCTCCTTATCCGGCGCGGCCCGGCACGAGGAGGTGGCAGTGGCAGCTGGCGCTGTCAGGCATTTGTGAACGGCTCGTTTTCAGGTGCGGTGGTGCACACTCCCAGCCCGCCGGCAGGAGACCCCCAAGGCGCTAGTGAAACTTTCTACTCGGAGCGGCTGAGACTGGAGAAACAATTGCAGCTGAACCGGGCTCAAAAGCACCATTACGCAGCAACACTTAGGAGCGCCACGGCTTACTGGAAGACTTTCGATGGCTACCTGAATAGAACGTTGAGGGGTAAAAGGAGAAGAAGGCGCCGGCACGAACAATCACCTGTAAGCTTCAGGAAGCGGACGCTCGCCAGTTGCTTTGGGAATTGGAAGCACTTCTAGCAGTTCCCGCTGCCAGCCTATCTTTGTGGAGTGTTCACAGTGGGCCCCATGCGAACAATACTTGGCAACTGTCGCAACCGCGTCAGGCCAGTTTGAACGCGCTGGTAGGCATCTCGCACCGCCTCCCAATGCGCTCTCTAAAACAGTGAGGCGCCTGGTCTTTGTGAAGGAGGATCGGAGAAGCGGCTGAGCTGATGATGCTCTCCAGTTTGTCTGACCTCATGCGATAGCTTCTGCCTTAATCGTTGTTGTGCCCTTGCTCCACTGCAGTCCGGCGACGATGCTCCGCCGCTTACTGAGGCCGAAGTCGAAGCCCTCAGGCAGGCTTACGAGCGAAAGGCGCCTGAAAAGTTTGAAGCAATTGCCGAGCTGAAGAGAAAGATTGCGGAAACTGATCGAGAAGCGCAGAAGCTTCAGAAACAAATAGAAGGATTGAACGAAGCCGAGCGATCTGGATCACCTGGTCTCGCCCCCCCTCTCCCGCCGGAGACCAGTGATTCACAGGCTCAGAGTAGAGAGCTTCTCTCTGTACATAAGCTTGCTTTCAACGCGGAACTTCAGAGAGTGGCAGAGCTCACCAGGAGACTTCAAGGACTTCGGGCGCAGAAAAGGCGGCTCGGCCCTGGGGCTCTTGGTACTGCGTCGGCGTCACCGCATCTTCGACGCGCGGCAAGACCAGGAGCTCGCCGGCGAAAGGAGAGTCCCGAAAACACAGTGGTAGGATACAACTACGCGCGTCCGCGTACAAGATCCTAGCAAATCAGCCCACAAGTCCCAGGCCTGTCTGTTACCTTGCCGCCCTCATAGCGTTTGTCCCTTCGGATGTGCCGCTGAAGCGAATGCCAGAAACCATTGTGAGCTCCGCTAGGGGATCCCCACTGTCGGGCAGAATGAATGCAAATGAGTGGCCGGGGGGTACACGCGCTCTTCTGTGTCTGGTTTAGATCCGTCCAAACAGCACACACAGACGAGGATTACTGCTGCGGGTGTACTGACCGTCAAGCCTAAACACGAGTGCTAAGTCTCCTCGGCCGTGAGTCCTGGTGAATAGCGCCGGCTAGAATCGGGTGACCTGCGCAAGTGCCAACCACATTCGGGACGGCTCGTATAGGGTTCGCCTGCCACCATCATGGCTGCCACATTGCCTGCTGAAAGGCTGGAAACGGACGTGGTCGTTGAAGTGGAGAGAACAGCAATCGTTCGCCTGCATGGGCCCTGTATGTCTCTCTTCATAGACCGTGCCTAGAGTTTGTATATATCTGTGTTCCCATCAAAAACTTACCACTCTACTCCTTATCAGCGTTCTGGTGTACGTTCAAAACTGGGCCGTGGCAAGTTCTTTAAGTAACAGACAGTAGCTTGGCGGCTGCAAGGGGTACTTCACCTGGGATTGAGTGTTTTTGTGTCTTGAGTGTGTGCGTGCATCCTATTCTAAGCCTCGTGCAGTGCACATCACGTGAAGCGGGGCGATATGAGGTCATTGCTGTTCTTCTTTTCCCCTGTGGTTTCTCGTAAATTGCCCAGTTACCGCTAGCCCTCCTACGTTTTCCTGGTTTTGTCCGTAACAGACAACTGCGGCGCCTTCATTCAAGGAGTTACATCAGGAAGAGCAGTCGGACTCTACTGGCACATGTCGCTCTCCCCCTTGTCATCATGAAGAGGGTAGTAATAAGGAGCAGCCCTAAAAAACACCGTAGGACGAGAACATCTCTGAGATGGTTTCGGGGTGCCGCCTTGCTGAGGGCACCAGACGCCGACATTAAAAAAAGGGCCGAGGCTGACGGCGCAGCCAAAGAAATACACGAGACCAAGAACCAAGAACGAAGTGCCTGGAGAGTTTTGATAGTTACAGGGCAGGGAAAAGTTGATGGAAAGGAAGACCAGACGCCCCTCGTTTGTATTCGTCTCGTACTGTGTCTTTGAAGTGTGAGTTGAAAGCTTTACTTTTTCCAGGTAATTTCTTTGCTGGCGAGTTCGAACTGGTTTGGAGGGCACGATGTATCTGCTTTCAGTACTACTCTTGTGGCCTTGGACATGGAGTCCGCTGACTAGATCGTTGTTCACCTGGCAACTGTTTGGTATCTCGGCCAATGCGTTTTACGCGTGGTATACAAGTAGGGGTGGTTGTGCTCAGCCAGTGCCCCTGCGTTTCTGCTTCTCCCCCTTGTCTTCCGTCTTTGCCTTTCCTTCCGTCTTCTCTTGTGCTAACTCTGCTCTCCCACTGCTGGGACAGAAGCGTTTGTTGAAATTCGGTGAGGACGCCTGTAATAGCATCTCCGGTCGGTAAGTCTTCGGTTGTAGCTCTTTCTTCTGTCCTGATCTTTTCTCTTCTTCCTCCTCTTGACTGGACACGTGGATTCTCCTGAAACGTAGCTGCTTTGTGTCAATCTCACTGTTTTCGTCTCCCGGGGTGCTTGAGAAAGAAAAACGATGCTTCTCTTGTTCTCTTCTGCCATCTTTCATAATGCGACACGGATACGCGCAGACGCCGCCTCCCGTTCAACTGGCCACTTCACCTTCTTGGGTGCTCACAAATTTCAGACAACAAGCGGAGACGTGCTTTGGGCGCGTTCCCGCTTGTGGTCTGGAAGTGGCTTGGACACTGTCTTTTTTCCAAAGACAGTGTCCAAGTCATCTCACCTTTCGTCCGGGTCGGAACTTACTTGATTGGTACTTTGAATTTGCCTAACCGTTTTCAGCACCTGCTCGTCTCGTCGGACTTTCTCGAAGCTCGAGACATCTCAGCTTTTCTTTCTTTTCGCCCCCTCTGTTCTTCTTTGGCGTCGCTTCCCCTGCCTCCGATGAGTCAGTCACCGACTATATCCGTTTCTGTCTCTCGGAGAGATACGTCGCCTGACTCAGCTCACGTGGAGACTCTCTGGGGGTGACGCATTTTCCCAAGAGGGAGTATGTACAGCTAGTGCGAAACTGATCTGTCGGTTTCCTCGTTCATTTGTCTTCATAGACGGTTGAAGGACCTACGGATCGACTGCGTCCTCTCTTTTTCTTCTTGAAGACGAAAATGGGTTACTGCAACCCTTGTTTCTCCTACTGCCCTGTGAGAGCTATCCCTCTGTAACGAGTTCTGTATCTGGGCTTGCTCTTTTCTTCAGGGTCGTATGACAAAGGATTGACTACCGTGTCGTCGCTTGCTGAATGGCAGATTTCTGTCACCTTCATGACTTCTTCCTTCTCTTTCTTAGAGGCTACAGACATATTGCCCTGTGAGAGCTATCCCTCTGTAACGAGTTCTGTATTTGGGCTTGCTCTTTTCTTCAGGGTCGTATGACAAAGGATTGACTACCGTTACCGTGTCTTCGCTTGCTGAGATGGCAGATTCCTCATCACGGCGACAAAGATGAGTTCGTTTTTTGTCTTCTCAGTTGCTGCCCGTTCAGTACGGTGCTCTGCGCTAAAGGTTTAGGAGGTGTATGACTTCCGGGAAGAGGTGTGAAAAAGATGTCCTTTCTTTCTTTCGTAGTCTTTCACTTTTTTGTCTGCGGTCGCGGGCGAAGGCGGCACGGTGACACTGTGAAGGACGGGGTGGAAAAAGTGAGAGCAACGAAATGTAAAGACGAAAGCGGGTCCCCAAAAGTTCTCACTCGCGCTGACAGGTCAAGTGTTTTTCAAGCGGGCGGTGACGAGAATCCACTGCAAGGAGCTCATCCACTTTTTCTTTTCGTTGTCGGACAAACGAAAGAAAGATGCTTTAAGAGCATGCCAATGGCCAACAAACCAGTAGACAATAGATTACTAAAGTAAAGACACACTTTGAGAAAGACTTTTTCGGTCTCCCTTTTCTTATTCATTCCCCGTCGCCCTTATTGCCCTCCACTCCACTCGTCGTCAGACGGAGGGGCAGGGAGCTGGCTGTTGTTTTAAGTCTCAGGGGTTGGTGTGGATAGACGCTGTTTCTGCTCCCCGAGCGAGACGTGTGCTCGAAGCTGTGCTATTACTTTTGTAGCCCTGCCCTCGTCTCTTGTTTCTCTTCGTTGCATAGTCTCTTTTCCTCTGCTCTGTCTCTCAGATAGTGGTAGCCGTAGTAGTTCCTCCCCAGTTTGCTTAGGAAGACGAGAACTGCTATTACGTCCCGTTTGCATCGTCTTTCACGCTCAAAATATGGAGCAGCTAACGCCAAACTACCAGGAGCCGCTAAAGATGGAGGAAGTCAGGAAACATGTGAAGAGGAAGGAACTGAAAGTTGGGAGGCGCAAGGTCAGGAGAGGTAACACACACTCGCCCGCTCACCAACGTGGGCACGCTTTCACGATCCTTGGTATGACGATCTCGTCTGTCCACTAAAGCATCTCTCGTTGCTTACTGTACTCAGGAGTGCTTCTCCCTTACCGGTACGGCCCGCCCGCTCTCGTTTCTTGTGCTGCCTCCATCTCTTTCTAGAATGCGGAAGTGCTCCCGTTTGTCAAGAGGAGTCTGACACATAAGAGAAAAGAGTCCGATTCTTGCGGTACGGAGACTTTACCGTCAAAACTGCCGTCCGCGGTCTTAGCTGGTGCCAAAAGGCAAAAAGAACCGTTCCTGTGAATTTCAGTTCGGAACGCCAGCAGAACCAACATTCCTCGTTGGAGCAGATTCTTTTGTATCCATGTGAAAGAAGTGGAAGAGGTTCCGATCGTCTTTGGCTAGGCAGATAAAGCTGCGCGAAGTTGAGGTAATTCACTAGCCAAAGAAAAGAAAAGGCAATAACGGGCAGGTGATTCTGGGTCCCACTTTCCAGCTTGCCTTCTGGAGAATACAGATAACAAGAGAGGTACTCGGAGCACACAAATCGCGCTAGGCAGGATAGCTGGTGGCTTGTCCCTGTCTGTCCTTGGCTACCCGCGAGACTCTCAGCGGCTGCTGCCTTACGTAAATAGTGACACCAAGGTTGATTGTAATGTGAGGAAGGGACTGGAAGCAGGAACCAAAGAAGAGCCATGGGAGTAAAAACGCGCACTGGATGAAAAGCCTCGCTAGGGCCGTCAGCAGTACCTTCTCAGCTTGTGCTCTCTGAGCATCAGTGAAAAATAAACAATCAGTCACAGAGCTCAAGGCCCCGAACGTTCAACGAGGAGCTAGCCTTGGCGCAAGGGAAGAAGCAGTCGAGAGACTTCCTACACTCAGCACCTCACTTATTGCCTGTGTTCAAGAATCTGGCGCCTGCCGTAGCCTCAGGAGACAGGCTTCGAGCACGGAAGTGACGGCGATAATTGTACACTTACATGTAAAAGGGACAGAGGAGAGGAGGGGGGGCAACAGGGACGACCTGAAATCTTTCGTTCCTCATTACAGCTTCGAGCTTGCCGATATAGGGCCGCAGGAGAGGCCGGCGCTTCCGCCTACTCCCTTAGCTGGGTTTATTTCATCTTGCTTTGAGGTGGCTGCCTCAAGCCTGTCTTCGTGGTCGTTTGGGAAGAAGGGTTCTTCAGAACGACCCTCGCCTCGTTGTCCTCCACCTATCGCCAGCTTCGCGACGTCAAACAAGTGCGGGCGTAAGTGATCTTCCCTCCGCTGGAATGGTAGAAAACAGCTAAGTAGGGAGGATTAGATGGCACCCTCATTATGAGGAGGTCCTGTCGCAGGAAGACGTCGTTTTGGCGGCGGTTGCTTGGTTTGTTGTCCTGGTCTCAGTGTCCTCAGTCATTGATCGTGTGGCTGTTATACTAGCGACTGTAAGCCCGCTTCGTGCACGGACAACGCAGACAGTCAAAATCGAATTTGACGGCCAAGCCGGGCGGGTAGAAAGTTACTGTTGGCGGGTAGTCCCATACTGCGACGGAGAACCTTATCTGGTAGCGCAGCCGGCTCCGTCGTCCATAGAGCTGCGAAAAAGCAACATCGCTCCAGACGTCACAGCTCGCGGGGGTGCCTGGAATGTTCCTGACGCAACGTTGCTCTACCCTTTAAAACGATTCTCTGAAATCCCTCTCCTACAGGCGGTGATCCGAGAGCTTGGAAAATTCCCTGGGGAAGGAAAGCTTAAGGGACTTCTCTCACAAAAATTCACCGTTTTTCGTAGAGAGATTTGTCGACTGCGACAACACATGCGGAAAATATACAGTACGCGTCTCCCTTTCTATCCGTTCACCGCAGAGGGACCGGACCCCTGGGGGCGGTCGCGGGCGGCCCACCTGAAAGCCCCGTTAGCGAGACGGCAACTTGGCCGGGAGGTCGCGTCGAGCCAGAAGCCTGTTGGTCGGGAGACCGCGCCCCAGTGCGGCCACAATTCTTTGCCTTTCGCGTTGATCTCTAGTCAGTGACACCGACGTCCTCGACGTGACACCATTGACTTGCACAAGTGGTGTCTCTTTTGGGTTAGCAACAGCGAGTTCTTTGTATACGGAAAGCGACCAACATGGCCCAGCCAACCGTAAGGGAGAGTTCGCGGGAGACGATCGGTGCTGCTAATCTGGTCGCATCTGTCGCCTGCTCGGAGCTAGACGAGACGAGCAGCGGCTTCTGAGGGCGCATGTGGCCGGCGGACTGGGGCTCCCCGTTCCAGGTTTCTTCTATCTCGAAGTGGCTTCTTGCTGCTTCCCCAGATTCTTTCTACGTGTTCAGGTTTTTTCTTACTTGCTCAATCCTCCTCAACATACATATCGCCGTGCTCTTTTCGCGAGCTTTCGAGAGCTACGACGCTCTCCTCAAGCTCGAGTGGGGACTGTGCACGGCGTTCGCATTGTGGCCGAAACTGTAGCAGCTTTTCGCCGAGGAATGCAAACTTCTCGCGGGGGGGTTCGCCAAGCCTTCTACCACTGAATCTTCTGTGTGGGGTAGCGTTGTGTCAGTAAGGAAATCGTAAGGCCGGATGTGGTCACGCTTGTCCCAGCCTTCTTGGTTGAAGCGCTCAGCTGGGCCGAGCGCAGGTCCGGCTATCGTGAATGTCGCTCTAGTTGGTCCGCCACTGGAACTCCTGCATCCCCGGGCGGTTTTGTAAGTGCAAGGTGTTCGTTGGGACAGCGAAACATGTTAGTCAGTTCCCCTGACCTGAAATCTTTACCTAAAAGCTCGTCACCCTCCGACGATCCGACCATGTCTGGCCTCTCCCTAGGGGACGACTCCAAAACCTCGCCGCGGGAACTGAGTAATGCCGTTCCCGACATTCGCCGACCAAACACTTCTGGGGCAGACTCCGAGACATCGGTCCCGGGCTTCATTCAGACCCGGCCACCGGTCCCGGCAATTGCGGATGAGAAGCAAGACAGCGCGAATGTAGCAAAAGACTCGATCAGGGAAGCCGCGGAGGCGTCTGTCGCGGCAACACAGGGCGACCGACCCCAGGCGGTCACATATCACCGTGATGATGAACGGTGGGTCAACACGGGCAGGAGCCGTGTCCCAGGACCCTCAGAATGTGATGGTACCGGCTGTTTCCGAGGGGAGAGGAAGCGGCTACTAGGACATAAGACTCGTAGTCCATACGGGCCCGCCGATGCCGCCGCGATCCTGCGCCGACAGAGAATGTCAGGATCGCGGTCACACAAAGCAAGAACTCGGACCATCAGACTTGTGGCCGCTGTGGTTCTCTTGTTCTTTATCATGAACTACTGCGTCGGTAGCCGACGGCCTGCCAGTCAAGTCCCATCACCTGTTCTGTCTCGATTCTTGAAGGCGAACAGCGTCAACATGGATCGAGTACAGGGGGACAAAACCGTTGTGGATGGGATGGTTTCCTCTCGGAGATTAGCAGACAAAGAGTCATCTCCCGATACTCGTTGGCCGGATGAAAATACAGAGGACGTCTGCGACTCCACTATACGGGCACTGGCTTCACACGTGGTGACAGAGGCTCAGAACGAGAACGCCCCACGACACCAGCCACAGCGAGGTATCAGTCACAAAAATGCAACAGCATTCAACCGCGCTGCTTCTGGGTGGACACCACCTTTAGGTACTCGTTTAGCCAGAAATCCACTGGATACACGAAAGTGAGAGTGTTGTCACTTCTCGTGCTCTGTGGATTGCTTTTTAGTTCCAGGGTAACAAGGGAATGAGGGCGTAGCAGGCGTCATAATAAGGACACTCCGGAGTTTGAAACAGTGGCAGGTATTTCACCAAGTCTCTTCCGCAGTACTGAACACTCTCCTCTTCTCTCGTCTCATCTCTCCCCGTCGCGCTGTCGGCGTCTCTTCCTTTGTCTGACTCAAGGTCTGCCGTGATGCCACCTTGTCCATCCGTCGCTCAGACGACACACGGCCTTAGAGGTCATGGACGTCATACTCTTGTCGATCACCTCTGTTCGGACAAGAAGGGGGTGGGACGCGAGGTACGGTGGAGGAGCAAGATACTTCATGTTGAGTCTAAATGGAGTGAGGTGCGTTTATGTGCTTGCCGTGGATTCCTTCATGCCAGACGGAAGACCTGCTTCTATGCTGGAAGGTTTGCTGATCGCTCCCTCGCATGACCCACTCTCCGAAGACGATTCTCTTTCTTCATTCCGGACATCTCGGCCTTCTGACAAAACAGGTAAATCTTCTTGCTCGTCTATCGCCTGTGGTATGGAATTCACTGGCAGCAAGACCTTGCGTTTCGGGCAAAAGTCTGTACTCACTCCCTCAGTGCCTGTATTGCAGGAGTCTCAGGACACTCGATGAACTAACCGTCTCTGAGTAGCTGTCCATTCCATGCTTGTAGCCTTCCTTTGGGCGTGCCCTCACTCCACTGTCACCCAAGTGAAATGCTGGGTGATGACGTGTGTTGAGTCGTTTTGCACAGCTCCGGCCAGGGACCGTCGTCGCTACAAGAGACCCCGTTTTCAAGAGGTGCTTGATCTCACCCTGGAGCTTGTGGAGTCCTTACCCCCAGACGTTTATGCAGCGAGAATGCCGGACTGGACAAGTAAGCAAGGTGGCGTGTCACTATGCATGTTATGTCGCAACACCGTCAGACAGGAGTCGAGAGACCTATTCTCTCGTGGGGGTTGTTTTTGCGCCCTTTCCTCGACCATCTCCGTACACGTGCTCGACATAGTGTCTTCATCGGGAAGAACACTATCCCGGTGCAATTTCTGAGGCGGCACAGCTTATATCTAGATTAGGGAGAAAGCACGTAAAAAGTGACGCATGGCCTGGCTCTTCGGAGTGTGCGAGGGATCCAAGTGCACATTCTGAGTGAGCGGATATATACAGTTGGTTCCTTTCTACAGACGGGGGATGGGCAGGATCTGCTGCCGCCCGATTTGTTCAGGAGAGATAGATGGTAGGCATTCACCCCCCTGCATGTACACGAATACATCTTGAAAGGATGATGAAAATCGTTAGTGTGGAATGCTGTCGGTGACTGTGCTGTTTGCTTTGTGTTCCTTATCAGAGTATCAAAGCGACTGTATTTCCAACCGATTCGTGGACTACCTCCGAGGCACTGTCAGTGTTTTGGGGGAGAGCTTAGAGCGGTTTCGGGTCACAGCAGTGCGCTATCAGGAAGGCGACAGGTCTGACTCTTCAGCTATATCTCGGTTTCGTGAAGTAGCTGGAGACCTCCTCAGTACCGTTTTGAGTGGCCACCTTTTGATGTGTCGAATTCATCTCTTCTTTCCATGGAGAAAGCCGTATTTCTACACCTCGGGCAGACCGTCTGTCATGACCCGCGCTACCGGGAGTCTGGCAGAGGCCTTATACGAGTCGTGGAGCAGTCTCGGCATCTACGGGGAAGCACGGAGACAGATACTTGAGCGTCTTATAGTTAAGGCGGGGAACCAGACGTTGCAAGATCGCGAGGCAGTCTTTGACGAGGTTGAGCATCGTTCTAAAGTATGGATATATAGCGCATCAACTCTTCAAACGACAGGAGTCTTGAAAGAAACCCAAAGTGAGTCTTACACGACGTAAAACAATTTCTTGCTTCTCATAATTAGGAGTGCTTGCAGAAGAGACAGGTGTCTCGTAACCGCCTCAATGACAGAAATCTCAGTCGTTTTGGCCTCCTTTCGGCTTGCTCAGTGCGGTCCGTTTCACTGTGTGCTCTGGTGTTCGTTCTGCGGATAACGTGAAGCGGCCGTTCCTCGCTGGCATGTAAACATGAGAAGCTGACAGCAGGAGTGTTACTCACTCTGTTCGCAGACGCCAACGGTCAGACCCGGCGTGGGGGGGATAGCGGAGAAGTCGAGGTCGGGCGCAGCAATCATTGGAATACCAAGCGGTCTCAATCACCACACATGGAGATCCAGCTGGGAGCGGCTCATTGAAGTAGAGGGAAGGGGGGGGGGGTTTATACACTTCGCTGCCGCGCTTCCCCGGCAAATGGAAAACACACAAGTATCACAGGACCCTGAGCGGCGCCGAGGGGTCCAACAGACAAGTACGGTCAGCAGACAAGGAAGAGTCGGTGCAACGTGCGAGTCTCACGAATGTGCTGTGTTGTTGCACTTTTCCTGCTTTATGTGTGAACAGTCTTGTCTTCAGCGGCGCTTGAGATTCCCGTCATGCATCTGGTCGAGAAATGGCTAAAAGACCGGTCACTTTCACAGCGTAAGTACAAGATGTATCCAGTCTGCCTCTCCCCTCGTCAGCGTACTGAGAAGCTGTCAGCCTAGAACTCTTAGACTGCACCAGGCGGATAGGACCAACAGCAGCTTTCAGCTTTGTCACGTCATAATAATAAATGGTACATGATAGTCCGTTCCTGGAGCCGAAGCGCGCATGGTTTCACACTCGTCAAGGTAATGATGTGAACTCGTCAAGTTGCCGTTGTAAGGTGTCTTGTTTCCTTGCAGGTGGGATCAGCCTTACTGGACAAGTCGCAAAGGTTTTGAGATTGTCAGGTACAATGGATACACAGAAGCTTCTGCGTCTTGTCGACTTTCTCTTGCCCCGTTCTTTTGGTACCCAGTTGTCGTCCTGATGTTTTTCAAGCTTTCTCTGGCGCTTGTCGCCTTGAGGAGCACCCGGTCCTTCTCGCACTTTCATGGGGCCTCAGTTTCGAGCGGCACATGGCAAAAAGAGCAACTGTTTAAATCAAAAGGTCTGACGGATCAGTACAACTAAGGTAGCTGATCTTCTCTGCACCGCTGAATCTCGGAACCCCGCGCGCCCTTGTTTTACTGAAAGGCAGACCTGTAAACGAGTAGATATTATTGCGCCAGGCGTTTTTATGCATGGAGTCTGCTAGACAACCTTAATGCTATCATGCTTTAAGCTGCCTTCGCGTGTCTCGCGCAGGAATCCAGGTGGATGGCTCCGGCGCCTCATGGCGTGAAGAAGCTTCTTCATTCAAGGCTGTGCCCCACAGTGACCATGAGGGAAGCGGGAGCGCCATGGCTCGCCCGTCTCCTGTTGGTGAGGACAAAGCAGAGGAAAACAAGCAGACATAGAGCATGGCTCTCTTCCTCAGTACTCTTCTGTTGGATGGTCGCGGTCTCATGACTTGATAGCTTGCTCGCCAAGTGACTTTCTTTTGTATCTCTGTTGCATACTCATCTCTGTGCTATCCTTGGAACAGCGAAGCTAAGGTGCAGGAGTGACAAATTGCGTTGAATGCAAAGGACTCTAGCCGTCCAGACAACAAAGGATCAGGGTCATGCATACCATAACAATCGAGCTAACGCTAGGGATTCACTGCCTGAATAGACGGTAGTCTGTCCCTTCAAGTGGATTTACTCGAGCAAGCTGTAAGCGGAGTACCAGCCAGCCGTGCGATGTACGTGGTGGGTATGATTCCATGGAGGATTGGGTCCTGCTCTTTGGATCGCTGTCGCTATCGTTCGCTTTTGTCTACTATCTCTGTGTTCAAACCAAGACTGCCTTGTGTACAGCAGGATGCAGTTGCATCTGTCGACCCACCCCGGTGCACCTGCTTTGTCAATGTGAGAATCAGCTTACAGTTCATCA
>NW_027155393.1:0-1167 GCF_002600585.1 Cystoisospora suis | reverse complement strand
CGTATCTTGGACGCTAGCGGGACAGTTTTGACGACGGATGCTTTCCTGTTGCGGGGCGGCGGACACTTGGAGTTTCTCTGCTTATCTTGTTTGCAGAGGCAAGCGCTACTGAGACTCCGGCTTTGCATATGCCACCAGATGAGAGAGAGATGGCTGCTATCGTTCCAGCCGAGAGCGGGCGCACTAGCTTTGCTCCCCTCGAGTACCCAGCGCCAAATGGACCCCAGACTAGCCTTCCGGAACAGCCAGGAGAGGATTTGAGATTCTCAGGTACAACAGCTACGGCTCGCTGGGAAGAAGAGCTTCGCTGAATGAAGACACGGACATGGCACATGCACTTTTCGGGCAGGCTGACTGGTGGCTCTGTCTGTAGCTTGGACTTTCCACATATTCGTGACGGCGTTGCCTGAAGCCATCTATCTTCTTGTTGTCCTTATACTTCGCCCTAGAGCGATTAGGGGTGGGTGTCTCGTTGACAGACCTCATGTGGGGGTCTGTGGAGCTTGTCATGCTTCTCTATGACAATCTTTCTCCCGCTCTCTCTTATGCGAAGCATGCATCCTCGTGGCCCTTCTCTAACGTTTACTAGTCTTTTGGTTTCGGCGGCGGCCCGTGACAATAGCACAAGTATGTAGATCGAAAGCCTAGCGACGAATCGCTATACACTGAGGTACTTAGTTTTCCCTGCATCGTGAAACCTCGGGCACGATCGGGTTTTTCTTTGCTGAGGAACATCTTAGCTGGTCCTTGAGTCATAGGGTATTGAAATTCGAAGCCTTCGCATGTACAGAGTTTGCAAGACAACCTTAATGCTATCATGCTGTAAGATGTGGTCGCTGTCTCACGCAGGCGCTGAGGGGGATGGCTCCTCCGCCGCATGGTTTGAAGGTCTTTCTTTATTCAGTCCTGGGCCCGAATTTGACGATGAGGGAAGCGGGAGCGAGGCAGCTCACCCGTTCTCTGTTGGTGAGGACAAGGGTGAAGAAAACAAGCAGACATAGAGCGTGGCTGTCTTCCTCACTGCCTTTCTGTTGGATGGCCGTGGCGTGAATAGCTGGGTAGCTAGTTCATCAAGGTTTGCACTTCGGTCTCCCCTTCTCTCGGTTACGTTTCTGTTGCGTGCGCTTCCCTTTGCCATCCAGCCAAGCTAAGGTGCAGGAGTGACAA
>NW_027155392.1:6138-7828 GCF_002600585.1 Cystoisospora suis | reverse complement strand
GAAGAAGAGAAAGAGAAAGAGATGAATAGTACAGAGAAGAGAAGGAGCGAGAATGCAGTCTCGCAGTCTGGATCTCGGTAAGAAAGAAGGAGGCATGAAAGAGAAGACTTGAACCTAAGCACGAAGAGGAGAAGAATGAGATAAACAACAAGAAGAAAGATAGAAAAGATCAGACAAGAAGAAAACGAAGAAAGAGAGCAAGGCCATACATCATCCGCGCCACGTAAGTATGCACCTATCTATCTATCTACAGAGATAGATCATGTGTAGGGATATACATATGTGTGTATGGCAGTGGATGTATGCATGCCTGAATATACGCAGAGACAGAGACGTACTGTGTATGTAGAAAGATCTACCTTTGAACACGTATGTATGCAATACAAGTATCAACATGTATGCATGTACATATATATATATATATACACTTTATGTATATGTATATATATATATATACACTTTATGTATATGCATGTCTCTATATCTGTATATGTATATATATTTATGTATATGTTTCTCTCTCTATATATATATATATTTATATTCATACATATACATAAAGCCACATTTATACCTGTATAAATATATATATATATATGCATGTACATATATATATTTTTATATATGCAAAGAGACAGGTATAAATGTGGCTTTATGTATATGTATGAATATAAATATATAGAGAGAGAGAGAGAGAGAAACATATACATAAATATATATACATATACAGATATAGAGACATGCATATACATAAAGTGTATATATATATACATATACATAAAGTGTATATATATATATATATATATATATATACAGTATATATAGATATATTTATGTAGACATACAAACACATGAAGTGTATATACATATGTATGTGCAGAGACAAGAATGTGTGGGTATTATGAATTGGGTGAGAGGAAGCTTTGAGGAAAGAAAAGTATCCTGTCAGACCGAAAGAGAGAAGAGAAGAGAGAGAGAGAGAAGTTGAGCTTGCGAGATGCATGCGTCATACCCGATGATTGCATGCAGCAAGAAGGAGGCCTTGAAAGGGTTTGAGGCACTGCACGCCACTAGCCACTCTATGCACACGCGCCGCGTCACGAATGACTACCGAACCTGTCACCTGGAGGCACACATAAGCGGCAATAGACACGTATGCACATACATAGATATATTCATACATATACAGACATATGCATACATATACGTACACGCAGGTGGGTAGGGAGAAAGACTAGACAGAAGAGTAGCGATACGCCAATACGGAGACAGAGACAGAGAGAAAGACGTCAGATGCATCTGTATATACACGACGAGAACGTACTTTTCAATAAGTGTATCTGTGTATCTATCTATGTATCTATCCATCTAGATAGATAGATACACAGATACAGCGGCTTGGGTAGAGAGTCGAATGAGAGAAATGCAGATATGATATATCTCTATATCTACGCGTAGGAGACATCTAGACCTGCCTACCCAGATCATCGGGCTGCGAGAAAGAAAGAAAGAAAGAAGGAAAGAAAGAAAGAAAGACTTCTTGGAAACTACCCACTCCTCGTGTATATAGAGGTGCACCTGCTGAAGTCATTCTTTCGCTCTCTCTAAGACAAAGAAAGAAAGAAACTCTTTCTCGCCGTCATACCTGAAGCGTAGTATCCACAACGACTCATGTATATATATATATATA
>NW_027155392.1:0-6097 GCF_002600585.1 Cystoisospora suis | reverse complement strand
ATGCATATAGAGAGAGAGGGAGAGACTTTGGTGCTATCTGTCTGTCTGTGTGACTGTCTGTCCAAGGAGAGATAGAGAGAGAGAAACAAGATGGAGGGGTGTGTGAAATGAAAGAGACGCCTTTGACTTACAGGAGATCTTCGGACGTCTAGAATGAAAATGAATCCTTCTTTCGGTTCCGAATCACTTGCCACAACTTCGGCTGTACCTACACATAAGAACTCTCTCGTTTTCGTATCTTCTTTCTTCCTTTCAACGTCCTCTTCTTCTTCTTCCCCTTCCTCTTCATCTTCTCCACCTCTTTCTCCACGTTTCTTTTCTAGACGACAACTTTTTCTTCTTCTTCCTTCTCCTCCTCGATCACTCCGACCAGCCCCGCCGTTTAGATCTGTCGCTGCTGCATGCAGGGGTGTAAGACGCTCTTGTTGATGACGGGAGTCACTCATCCGCGAGCGTCCCGAAAATGTATCTGCTCTTTTGGCGACCCGATCGGCCACTCCCCGAGATTTCGACCTTGACGCATCGTGCGGAAGGGAAGGTGTTTTGGAGCCCAAGGCTGGATGATGAGAAGAGAAAGAGGCGACGCAGAGAGAGGCTGCGATATGACGGGGCTCAGGTATAAGAAAGCACGCCTCTACTACACACGTCAGAGGATCGACAAACAGAAGGCACGACGGCATCACCAAACCCTCCTAAAAAGAAAGAAAGAAAGAGAAAGAAAGAGAAAGAAAGATCGATACACAGAGGAGAAGAAAAAGAGAAAGGGAGTACAATAGACGGCATGTTTAGCGTGCTAAGGTCTTTTTCATCTTCTCGAGCCTGTATCTATGCTTCCCTACTCGGCGTCTTCTCTTGCTGTATCGGGGTGGAAAGAAGAGAAACATATCTCCCAAGCGACACTCTCTATTTCTCTCCTCTCTATACATGTATGAATGTACGTAGGTATATATGTAGGTAGATATATATATATATCAGGCTCATTTGGAATGTGGAAGAGATACGTGTATGACTATGTATGTATATCTATCTGTATGTAGGTGTACACGTGTACGTATGACTATGTATTACATGTATATGCAAGGCTATGTATGGATATATATGAATATGTATATGCGTATGTATATGTGTGTATGCCGATACTAGATACTTCCTACTCTGTCTCTAGTCTTCACATGTGAAATAAGAAAGAGGGAGGGGAAGAAAAAAGAAAAGAAGAGAAAGAAACCTCCCTCAACAGCCTTCTTCACCCTCTCTACCCGCCCGTCTCTCCTTCCTTACTCTTGAACACTCCCTACCTATCTTCTTGAACCTATCTGTAATCTATCTATCTGTCTATCTTCGATCTATGTATCTTTAGCTTATCTATCTACACATATAGCTACCTGTATCTTTGGTTCGATCTCCCTTTAATCTATCTTTCATTTATCTAGAAGCACGAAAGAAGAGAAAGAATTCTTCAGGAGAGAGGAATCGAATCTTCCCCAAGACAAGGAACAATAAGAAGGGAGAAATCCCTCTTCTCTTCCATATTTACAGATAGATAGATAGATGGATAGAGATTTTCTTCTTCTTTCCTTTCAAGGAAGAAGAGACGAGACTTACAGGATGGACGACTTCTCTTGGACAGGCTAAGACAAGTAGATTTTCATTGTGTAAGACACACAGAGCATCTATCGTTCTCCCCACAGGCAATGTACGTGTCTGGATTCTCTGCGTCTTCTCGCGAAATCCTACACGTAGATACATACTACTACTACTACTAGAGCCAAGAGACGAAGAAGAAGAAGAGGCGGCATTTGAGAGAGAAGATGATAAAGGAAGAGAAGTGTCAAGATTCTTCTCTTCTTCTTGTTCTCCTCCCTCCTTCATCTCTTCTTCTAAAGCGCCTCTCGTCTTCTCATCGATCTCTCCTCCCTCAACAACTTCAGCTGCCGCTCCCCTCGAAGAAGAGGAAGAAGAGGAAGAAGACGAAGAGGAAGAAGAAGAAGAAGGAGAGGGAGTTAGGATGTCTGGAACGACTTCCGTCCATAAGATTCCGAGGCGTGGATCAGTGAGAGAGGAGGGAAAAGAAATGAGGGATGATATGCCGCTCGAAGGAATAGAATTAAACTGTAAATGGCCTATACACATACAGAAAGGACAATAAGAAAGAAATTACAAAGGTATATATATATACAGAGGAAAGAGCCTGCAGATTAGATAGGGAGCAGAGATACTGTCTTCAGCATATACTTGTGAACATGAAAGAACTAAACTATACAAAACTTACGTAGAGAGAGTTCCTTGGGTGGAGTGTCTATACACCTCATTTGTCAGACACTTGAGATTCTTCTTTCCTTCTTTTTCATAGCGCATGGTGTCTAGACAGACCTCTTCTCCTCCCCGCAAATGAGCTCTCCGTCACTCCTTTTCATACACGGTCACAGAGAGGAACTAACTCGCTTTCATTCTCAGATTCAGCATGGGAATGAAAGAAAGAGAGAAATGAGACAGAACGAGATAGGAGAGGTCTGCTTACCGGCTTGTGTGGAGGTGATAAGAGCCGGTCGATTTCCGCTGCAGAAGACTTCACATCCTTCAGGTGTATGTACACGATTGATGCATGCACATATACACGGTGTCTTTCTCATTACCCACTCCTTTCTCTCATTCCTATCTTCCTCGTCTCCTGTAGATCCTTCTTCATCTTTCTCACTCCTTCTAATTTTTCTTCCTCTCCAATCTCTTCTTCTCTCCTCATCTCCTTCTCTTCTCCCCCTTGAACCTCCGCATGCCTTCTGGCTAAGGTACGAAGCCTTTCCACAAGAAGAAGAAGAAAGAGCCAAGGTATCTGTCGGTGTCATGAAGTGACTAAAATGGTCTTCTTTCAAGCTGCGGTCGAAGTCGCTTCTTCCCCTACCCCCTCGGTTTCGCTCCGAGATGAGAGAAAGAACAAGGGGCTCTCCTCCTATATGCATGACTCGCCGATTCGATAGAAGAAGAGAGAAACACCTTCCTCGGCTTATATTCGGAGAGGAAGAAGATGAAGGAGGTTGGGGGGTGTATCGAATAGAGAGAGAATAAGAGATGAGGCGACCATCACTTAAGCCTATGAGGCACCACGAAGACTCCTTAAGAGTGCAGAGCAAAACAGAAGAGACACGAACGCCTATCTCATCTGAAACGAGAAGAGACACACATACAACGAAGAAAGAAAGAAAGAGTGAGAAAGAAAGAAAGAAAGAAAGAAAGAGTGAGAAAGAAAGAAAGAAAGAATGGTTTGACAAAAAGAGAGAAAGAAAATGAAGCTTTCTTGTAGGCTGAAGAGAACAAGATAGATAGATAGATTAAAGATAGATAGATTAAAGATAGATTAAAGATAGATAGATATAGACAAAGATAGGCAATAGCTGCATACGCATGTATACGTCCAAAAGACCATAGGAGATTCTCCTGAATGAACTCGACGGAAATGCTGGTCTTTCTATCGATGGGTGTATCACTAGAATAGGAGAAGATAGGAAAAGAAACCCTGAGAAGACAAGTGGTAAGTCGAGGTGTCTGTATAAATACAAAAGACGTAAACTTCTTCTTCTCGTCCTTCTTCTTCTTCTTCCTAAAGTAGCAAGAGTGTGTGTAAGCCTCTTCTTCTTCTCTTCTCAGAGCGTAGAAGCAGTCGGCGTGCATGTCCTCCTTTCCTCTACCCTTTCTTACGCTTTACCGTACGAAGCCATACATACACATAGACATATATATCTGCAGACACGCATGTACCTCTCCCATATACGTTTCACATAGACACGCATATGGACATCTCTCTGTGTATATATATATATATATGGGTTTCACATAGACATATATATATATATATACATATGTGCATCTCTCTCTCTCAGTATATATATATGTATATATGTGGGTTCCACATCGACATATATCTATATATATATATACATCTCTCTCTCTCTCTCTCTATATATATATATATATATGGGTTTTTTTCTTTGTATTTGTGTGTATGTGTAGAGCGAGAGAGATGAGGGAAGAAAGAGGAAAGAAATTCGAGGAGACGAGAAGAGAAGGTGAAGGAGTGGTATGCTGTCTAGAAGTGACCGCGGAGGAAAGAAGACACACATGCATATCACACATGTATCTCTCTATGTATATATATATATATATAGGTTTCACACTGACATGTATACATATATATATATATATAGAGAGAGAGAGAGAGAGAGGTTTCACACTGACATGTATATATATGTATATATATATATATATATATAGGTTTCACATGTATATATATATATATATAAGCAACGGATAGAGAATGGTGAGAGAGAGAAGGTTGATAAGAAGAGCTGCAGATTTGTCATCCTTTTGAGGTCTCTTTGGTCCGCACTTTTTCTTTACCTTCATGTGAAGGGACAGACGCGAGGAGTTGAAGAGAAGGAAGAGAGAAGAAAGCAATAAGGCCATCATCGAAGCTTGCGACAGATGCTATTCCTATATCTCTATCTTGACTTTGCAGATGACGAGACTTCTTTTCTTTCAATACATGTCTTCTCTTCTCTCCTTCTTCATCTCTTGCTGTCTCCTCTTGTTCTTCTGTATCGACCAAGCATGTAGATCTTTCCTTAAGAATGAGAGGAGGAGAAGAAGAAGAAGAGCTGTCTTCGGCCATGGACTCCTCCTGTAAAGTGGGGACGGGTGTATCTCTATCTGCTTTTTCTTTCTTCTTTTCAAAAGTCTCGGAGATTCCCCTCTCGCGCTCTTCATCTTCTTCATCTGATAGGGACGAGGTGGAGACAAGTGTATGTACACCTACTGCATGCAAGGCGGCAATTTCTTCACACACTTTCCTTGTCTGAAGAATCGCGCACTCTACAGAAGAGTCGGACAAACAGGCAGTAGAGGAGCTTGGCGACGATGTCTCTCCCCTTTTCTTCTTTTTCGCTTCTTCTTCCTCTTTCCATTCTTTTTCTTCTACACCGACACTTCTTCTTCTTTCTTCCTGCTGTAGTAGTAATTGTGCATCCTCTTCTTCTCTGCATGTCTTCTCGGTCTTTCTATCGTTACGACGATCATCGTAACTTCCTTTACCATCTTCTTCTTCTTTCTCGAGAGGCGACTTCAAAGAAGAAAGAGAAGAAGAGGAAGAAGAAAGAGAGAAAGAAAGAACACTTAAATATCCTCCATCTAACCCTAAAAGCAACATATCCCCCCCCCTCGTTACAGGAGACAGGAATGATGAAGAAGAGACGTGTCTCTCATCGTCTGTCTCTCTCTTTGTTCTTTCTTCTTCTTCTTCTTTCTCTTTTCTTCTTCTTCTTTCAGATCTAGAAGCAAGAGAGAAGTCGTGGTCGTAGCATGGAGGGCACGCAGCTACTGAAGCGAAACAAATAAATTGAGCCCGGCCCTTCTCTCCTTCCTTGTCTACACCGAAACAAAATGAAGAAGAAGAAGAAGTCGTGGGAGAGGAGGTAGGGGAGAGAAGAGTAAGAGACGAAGAAGAGAACGAGAAGGCGAGGGAAGATCTCCAGAGTAATGAAAGAGACGTCGGATCGATCAAACGTAACGATGAAGGTAACACCTGCACGGAAGAGAGAATGAAGATAGACAGATTAAAGATAGATAAGAGAGAAAGAGAGAGAGATGGTAGTGACTTCAGTCATGTACAATCCTTCGGTAGGGTCATATTTCCCATCTATCATCGACACCCTCGCCACGGCCCTTCCTTCATTCATAAAGACATGCATGCATGCGTACTCTACACATACTTAAACATATATCTACACATATATGCACATACACATACATATATATATATACATATACATATATATGGAGAAGGCGTACTTCTTTGTAAAAACGCGTGTACCTAAAACAAATATATTTCTATATACATATATGCACATATACATATACACATATATATATATATATATTTAAATATATATATATGAGTATGTGTATCTACTGAGAGAGGGACTATTACATACACAACAGCTCTACAGGTATGGACGGGTAAATTAGCTAGACGAGTCGAGTAGTGATCTATCTCCCTCGGTAAGACTAAAAAGAGGGTAGTGCTATGTAGGATATCCACTGCTCCCTA
>NW_027155391.1:11679-11859 GCF_002600585.1 Cystoisospora suis | reverse complement strand
GGGCTTTTCTTCGCTGAAGCCGCCGCTGAAGCAGCAGCTAAAGCAGCGTTTCTTTCCTCCGCATTTATTTTCTCTTGCTCTTGTATCGCAACTGAAGGAATGCATGCACACAAGGAAAAAAGAGACAAAAAGAATGAAACACAGACGAGGGAAAGCGAAAGAAGGAAAGAGAGAAAAAGA
>NW_027155391.1:10852-11218 GCF_002600585.1 Cystoisospora suis | reverse complement strand
GGGAAGAAAACAGAAAGAAAAAGAGAGAGAATCGAACAGTGAAGAAATGCCTTCATATTCTGTACCCCTACCTTCCTGTGTAAATTGACTGTACGTACACCCCATGAATAGACGCGATTCAATCCATCATGTTGTTCCTGTCAACTAAAACGTTTTTTTCTCTCACATTGGAAGATACTTCTCGAAACGAAAATGTCTCGAGAAGTATCTTCCAATGCTTTGACAGGAGGCTTGGGTTAAGAATTCCTTAGCTTCTCGCTACCGAGGGCTCAGGTGTCAACGCACGTCTTTGTCGACTCGCGGGATAAAGAAATACACTTATACATCCACATCAACATATTCCACCATACATATACATATATATAT
>NW_027155391.1:10303-10672 GCF_002600585.1 Cystoisospora suis | reverse complement strand
GGAAAAGAGAGAGAAAGAGCGATGAGAGATCCACCTATACCTACATATATAGAGAGATGATAGATTAAATACACCCGCTTGAAGCTTCATAGAGGAGATAGAAACTTGTAGAGACGCAGGCCGGTGTGAACGAAAGACGCCATCCAAAGAAGAAGAAGTTCAGAACATCGAAGCGAGGCGAAGAAGAAGGAGGAAAGAAAAAGATGAAGAAAGGTGAAAGAAACACACACGTACCTGAGACTGGTCGATATATCCATCTCGATCATCGTCAAGAAGTCGAAAATCGTCGCTGCGAAGAAAAAGAGAAAGAAGCAACAGAAAAGAAGAAGAAAAGAAAGACAACTTTCTCTTTCTCTCTCTTTTCCTTGG
>NW_027155391.1:9802-10017 GCF_002600585.1 Cystoisospora suis | reverse complement strand
AGAGAAAGAAAGAAGGAAAGAATCGGAACCCAATCTGGGGACGTAGATAGGAAAAGCCGATCAAGAGACGTGACTGTTTCACATCTTCACCTGTGTAAAAGACAGGAAAAGAGACAGAGAGAAAGATAGCCGGCGGAGGAGAGAGAAAGGGTAGCAAAAGAAAAGCGGGGTGAATTGCGCCATACGAAGCAAGAAAGAAATAGAGAAAAACCGAT
>NW_027155391.1:0-9603 GCF_002600585.1 Cystoisospora suis | reverse complement strand
GAGAGATTTGAACCGAGTGTGTAGATATCCTACTCTTCACGATCAGAAGAAAGCTCGAGCTGAAAGCAGGCAGAACTGCGTCATGCATGTTCCTTTATTCGTTTACGGTCGGGAAAGCCTTATCTCCCCAGTTTCGCGGAAGGAACACGAGAGGATGAAGACGTCGTGCGCTGGCAGTAAGACAGCTACCTCTCTATGTTATAAGAAGACAAAGAAGAGCTAGATTCTTTCAAACAAGCTATCTATCAAGAGTCGAACGATAGAGCTGAGTGCCAAGCGCAAGGAAGGAGAGAAAGAAAAGAGAAAGGTACTCCAGATCGTTATAGTAATGGACAGGAACACGACGAAGACACAGAGAGACAAAAAATAAAGAAGTCTTTGAGGGAAGGAAGACAAGGAAACGCCTCTTCATTGCCGTTTGAAAAGATCGTAGGTGTCGGATATTCTTCTAGGCCTCGCATGTCTGCTGATCCAGTGCTCTCACTTACCATGAAGAGACTTTCCGTCTTTCTTCTCCCTCTGATAGAGAAAACCTTTCAGTACCGCACATTCCTCTCCTAGAAGAGAGAAAGGAAAGAAAAGTAACAGACAAGCGATTGAGAAACTGACTGAATAGTCTAGCTAGCTATCACCCGATTCTTTTGAGAGAAAGACTTGCATGCAAGGGAGAGAGAGGCTGTGCCCGTTGTCGAGCTACTTTACGGGAGCTGCTGAAGAAAGAGAGCTCAAGACACTTCCAGGAGGCCTCTCCCCGTGCCTCGTACCACTATTCTACTTGAAGTAAGGTGGGATCCGAATATAAGCCGAGGCCGTACATCGATTTGAGTACGTGGGGCTGCTGAGAAAGTAGTCTGTAGACGGATGTTCCAGGAGGAGAGGAGAGGGTTTCTTCCTATGCATTATTGTCTCTTTCTACGCTGTGCTTTTTGGGTTGCACCCCTGATATTTTACTTTTAACCTTCTCGCTTTTGACCTCTGCGGCATTCTTTCTTCTGGAGTGGCTTCTTTCTGCATCTGTTCCTCCTTGATAGAGTGAGGGTACTTAAGGAGGAGAGAACCCAAAAAAGAAGAAAATCGCCTGAGCTGGCGAAATCCGGCCATACTACTACTACTACTACTCTTGGCTGTTTCATCTCGTGCAGCGGCGGGTCTTATTCCATCTTTTGTATCTCTCCACTTTTTGGGTTCTTTCTTTCTCAGTCTCCTTTCATTTTAGCGGAAGTGTGGGGTGGTGTGTTTGGAGTCTGTCCGTTTCTCTGGGTCTTTCTTTTTGAACCCTCAGCAAGCCCAGGTGGTGTACATACACCTCGTGCAAGCACGCAAGCAGGGCACACTCAAGCAAGAGACTAGCATCATCCATTCTTCAGCCTTTTTCTTTCATTCTCTCCCTCCCGCTTCTCCCACTTGTGCTCTGGCAACAAAGTCAGAAAGAAGTAACAGGAGTAGGTAAGCGCTTCTTCTTCTCTTCTTGCGGCTTTCCTCCCTTCGCTGGGTGACCAAATCACTCGGCAAGAGAAAGGTTGATAAGATTCGCAAAAAGAATTTCACGGGACCACATCTGACCAACTAACAGAGACTCTTAAGTTCTTTCTCTTCCTTCCTCTTCCCTGCCTTTTCTCTCTTGTTTCTTTCTCTGCTTTCTTTCTTTTTGTCTATCTTTTTGAAGGCTACGCTCTACAGCAACTCCTTTCTCTGCAGGAGTCGATGGTCTCCCGTTTCATATCTATCTTTGTAATTGGGGGGGGGGGGTTTAGAGAAAACGAAAAGAAAACAACGAATGAGATATGTAGAAGAATGAGTGAGACAGATGAAATAGACTCTCCTTTTCTTTCTCTTTCGATTTTCTTTCCTTCGAAGCAGAAGCGAATCGATTATGCTCTTCTGTTTCTTAACATTGCCATCCTCGACAAGAGTGAAGCCTCATCGTCATTTCTCCATTCCTGTTGACCATGACATGTGAGTGAATTCAGGTGTACATACAGCTCAAATCAACCCTCTCCCTCCATCGAAGTAGCGAGCGACAGGAAAGATGGCGCATCCATATCAAGGGGGAGGAGCGCTTGCAAGTCTTTCGGCCTATGTTCCTGATGCTTTAAAGAATTTTCTTCACAACGTCTTTCTTGGGAGCTCCAATTCCGAAGTTCAAAAATGGAGGTAGGGAAATGCATGTGCATACATACCACAGAGATATGTATGGAGGATTCTATATGTGATCGGTAGTTGCATGTGTATACATACCACAGAGATATGTATGGAGGATTCTATATGTGATAGGTAGTTGCATGTGTATACATACTACATATGGATATGTAAGAAGGAATGCAAATGTATGTGGGAAGGAAGACTCGGATAGATACACACCATAGGCATTCTCTTCAGTTCATACGCTTGTCCGGTGTCTACACATCTAGAGAAAAATAGAGGATGCAATTCTTGAGCTCAAGGCATATATATGCATGTATGGGATTGGTATAGGAGCTTAGAAATGTATGGAGGATTCTGGGTCATGATACCTCACAGCTATCAGTATCTATCGAGCTGTGTATTTCTTTCATGAATGTGTTTCCTCTAAGAAAAATACATTAAGTCTCATGCAACGCGCTCTGCATATATATATATATATATATATACATTTTGCAACGCATGTAAATCTCTCCCTCTCGTATCTCTGTATGGATGATAGACGAGTGTCCTTTAGAGCGGTGGAGCCTCTTCAGTCCCTTCTCTACTCTTGGGTCTTACGTGTATCTCCGTATGTAGAAGAACGCCGAGTTTATTTAGTATAGTTTGCTGCGTGGTAGTGCATGTCTTAGGTAAGTAAGCGAGCGCCCAAGGACCACATCATTCATTCATCCCTTCATTCGTTTCTTCGAGTCTTTCTTTCTCTTCTGTTGCTTTTCTTTCTTCTGGTGTATGTACACCAGAATGCGGATCTTGGGTGTCGGAGCGATAACGGTGGCAGGTGCAGCGTCGTGGGTGTATGTGTTTTATCCTCTCATTCAACAAATTAAGCTTCGAGGTCTTCCCCAGCCTCCCACCTCTACTTGGCTCAATGGAGATAAGAAAGAACTCCAAAAGTATGCACAGACACACACACTCTCCTCACTTCACTCTCTTATACATGGAGATGTATATACACTTGTACATGAACGATTGCAGTCATATATATATCTATGTATAGATGTGCGTTAGACGAAGTAAGGCCTATATAAATGTAACTAGTCAATACACAGTACGGTATAGCATGTAATCCCGCATGCACATGCATATATATATATATATATATGTGTAGGTATGTATGTATGCATATGTTTGAAGCTTTTGGAGTGTGTATGAAGGGACAGACAGATACAAGGGAATGAAGGCATCGCCCAATTTCGCCAGTCACCCATACACTAGATCGACATATATATAGATAGATTGATATGTTTATATACGCGCATATGTACGTATACCTACCTCAGACAGCATACTCCAAAAGTATCTCTGTATAGACGCATGTATACATATACATATATACATAGAGAGAGAGAGAGAGATGGATGGATTTTCTTTGACGGCATTGAGCCTCCTTCATCGCTTTCACTATACCACTTTCTGTCTTTCTTCTTTCGATCTATATCTATGCAGGCACGTGCATATTAGTGTTTCTATATCTCCACCTATGTATATCTGTATGTATGTATATATATATATATGTATACATATGTGTATATCTTTTCGCATATTTGTCTAGCTCTGTTTCGACCCCTCCGTGTGCGTGTGCTTGTGTACCGAAACGACCAGGTATGTGAAAGCAGGAGAGAAGAGAGAATATTTCTCTAGATTAAGACGAACAGTCGGAGCGAATTGTTTCATACGTCTCCCTCTTCAATTTTCTTGGAGTTCTTTTTCCACCACTTCCCTAGGGATTCTCTTCGTCACAAGTGACTGGCCTGTCGTTCAAGAGCTTATCAAACATAGCTCAAGTCTCGTAAGTCAAACAAAAAGAAGAAGAAATGAATAGGCACATCAACATACGGCGTAACTCATGTATGTATGTATCTATCGAGACAGAGAGGTAGATAGATAGGAATAGGTACTTAACTGGTAGTGTAGGATGGTGGATGATAGGCGTCGAGGGAGTGTGTAGGGTGAGTTCCTTTGGCTTGAGTTGGAATGTCTTGAGGAATGAAGGGACGTCAACAAGCCAAGAGACCAAACAGGCTTCATAATACATGATCTAGGGTGTACAGACACCTCCCCTCGTCTAAGTGTAGAAATGCATGTATATATGTGTTGTCTACGACTGCAACGACGGGGCTTACTTCATTCCATGTCTTCTCCCCTTCGTGTGTCTCAAGAGTGTGTGGGAGCCCCACAAATTCCACTGTCTTCTTCTGCTTCTTCTTTTTGGTCACTTGTCTTTTGACAAATTCATCCTATCTATCTCATCTCTCACGCACACTCCATTCACACGCATACACATATATACATGTACATATATACATGTTGTATATAAGGTATATATATATATATATGTCTGTGTGGGGTGTACGAAGGGGTTGATGAGAATAGATTAAAGATGGAGTGATTAACAGAGGGGGTATATCAGATCTTATCCCACTACACGCTCATCTCTCTCCCTCTATGTCTATCTCTCTTTTTCTTCCATTCCTTCTCTCGTGTATCTTTTTCTTCTTTTTGTCTATTCTTTTGTGTGTGTGTGGGTGATGTAGGTGAGAAATCCAGAGTGGGTGAAGGCGTTTGAAGTGATCCGTCATAGTACGATTGCCCTAGAGAGTGAACAAACCGCGAGGTTTCATCGGCGAATTCTCACGACTTTCATGACGCATGGCGCCGCTTCAGCCACTGTCGACCCTCTCAGAAAAGTCCTCACTCAAGTACACAAGGTAGGCTAACCATATAGACAGATATATATATATATGTATATGTATGTCTGCGCACATATACATGTATGTATCTATATATATATGTATGTCTGCGTATATGTGTGTGTATGGTGTGTCTACTTGGGTAAACCCTTCACTCTCTCAGACTGATCGGTAGTTACGAGAGGGAGAAAGAATATGTATGGATCTAGCCTGGCCTGTCTGTTGCTCGTTTTGCTTCTTTTTTCTTTTTGATCTTCCTAGACTTTATTCCGTTCTTTCTTCTTCTTTTCTTTTCTTTTCGCTTTCGGTCGATTTCGTTAGGATTTGGTGCGGCTGAACGATCGACGTGCGATTGACGCTCTTCAACTCTCACGTTTAATTATGTTTAATCTATGGGTGAATCTCCTCACTGGGCGAGAAGATCATTTTCTACTAGCATCTTCAGGCATTCTTGCCGCTACGGTAAGTCACTCACTCTTTCTCGCCTCCTCTCTATCTCTGTCTTTCTCTCTCTTTTTCTCCTCTCTTTCTCTGTGTCTCTGTCCTTTTCTCTATCTCTCCTTCTTTTTATTTTTCTCCTTTTCTTTCTTTTCGTATACGAATCGCTTCGTGTGTATGTATTCTCTTATCGAGAAGAAGGCATGGCACTGTAATCGAGCACCCGAAGGAGGTGAGGTATACACACAGCACTCTGCAGAATGCATAAGATGTCTTGCGTCGTTGTCTTGGACAGTGCATCTCTATAGCTAGCTAGCTAGCTGTGCAAGACAAGAGGATGCCGATGCCGTGTCTACTTGTCAAAAGAAAAAAGACATGAATCTGCCCCTTGACGTGTAGACATCTTTGTGCATGAGACCCCTCTATGAAACTCCAATTAGAGTTGCTGTGAGGGAAGGGCGGGGTGTATAGACACCCCAGGTGACTATACACCTGTATAGACTCTCTTCTTTCCTCCCCTAGTATGAAGAAGAAGAAGAAAAGCAAGTAAGAAGGCGATCGTGCCTTACCTGCTGCGAAGTAGTCAATCGTGCGTAGATAGACACACCAATGCACTCGCCGAGTCAAAACGTGCTGCCTATGTGTGTGTGGGTTGATACACATACGAAGGTGAAAATAAATAAGATAGGGAGGTCCCTCTCTCTCTCTTTCTCTCTCTTTCTCTGTTTCAGCCTAAGACGATAGAGCAGGGAGTGTTACCCTACAGTACCACAGACGCCATTATGAAGCTAACGCGATTCCATAAGGAGAATTATGAACTTCTCTTTATGCCTTCTTCCTCTGACTCTTCTTCTTCCTCTCTTGAGGCACATCGAGCTCTCATCGATCAATATAAAGCCATCGTCAACGCGTGAGTGAGGGAGGAAAGAAAGAAAGAAAGACTTCTTCTTTTTCTTGTTTCTCACCCACCCTCTCGAATTGATAGAATTAAGAAAGGAAGCAGTCACTCATACCTAAAAGAGCCAGTGATCTAGGGTGCCTCGGCCTTCATACAGCTGCTCTGTATATATCTATATCTCTGTGTGGGGTATTTGTGTACCTGGATATCCTCTGTATCTTCACAAGAGTATCGAGTGACCATATCACAGTCAATGCATGCAGATCTACACAGAGGGCTTGCATATATACATATATATATATACATATATATATATGTGTATATATGTATGTATGTTTATGTGTGTATTCTGTTTGTGTGTTTTGATATTTTATCTTAGGCTTCCCGTCCTGATGACGCAACTCCTCGATGAAGGCAACTCTAAGGCTCTAATCCCCCGAATCCTTGTAAGTCCACCAAGGAGAGGAGAGATAGATCAAAGAGAGAAATACACAGATAGGTTACAGATAGATAGACAGATAGATCAAAGATAGATTAAAGATAGATAGATCGCAGATAGATAAAACACGAGATAGAAGAGAAGAAAGTTGAACTGTTGTCGGACATGTGAAGAGTTAGTCTTTGTCTCGTATTTTCCGATGAGAATAGAGCCGCGCAACACGCAGCCTTGTGTGGTGTGTGTTTAGGCTGCTGAAGATTCAGTCACACGCAGAGGTCTAGATGCAGAGGAGATTCGAGACAATCTAGCTCTTCTTCTCTTAGCCGCGGAGAATACCGCCATCCCTATCACATGGGCTCTCTATGAGCTTGCTAAGAGTCCAGAGGTAAGGAGAGAAGCTCCATCGGTGTTTCAAATGCAGACGAAGAAAACGGAGAAGAAGAAGAATAGCTTCTGTATAAGAGATAGATAGCTAGATACAGTTGCTTTCGGTGTACGGATTAAGGCAGTGAGAGGAGTAGAGAATGAGAGAGAAAGATACAGAAAGATCCGGGGAGTGAGGGGTAGATGGAATAGATCTGTAGATCTAGATCTATGTGTGCATGCATGTGGATTTCTCTTCACTATGATCTGTTTGTGTAAGTGAAGGCATGGGCTGGTCGTAAGTTCGAGCGGGGAAAAAATGAATGAAACAGAAAGAGAAGAGAAAGATATAGATTGATGCATGCATAGACACAACATATAGTGAGAAATATCTAGTAGATTCTCTAGTAAATTTCAGCTGTAAGGATGATCTATTTCTCTTTCTTTCTCAGTGGTAGATCATCTTCTTTCTTTTCTTTGGTCTGCAGCTACAAGAGAGGATCTTTGCGTCTGTGAAGCTTGAAGACATGAACAACTTTCTATCGATCATCGAGGCCGCCGATCAGCTGGTCGGACGTTTAGGAGAAGTCCTCAATCTCTTTCTAGAAACCTTACGATACTATCCTGTACCTGTCCTATCACGCACAGCCGCAGAGTCAATCTACATAGTAAGTTCTTCTCGTCTTTCTTTCTTTCTATGTCTACTTTCTCTTCTTTATTGGTCTCTTCATATATATGTATATATATATATATAGGGAATTGTGTATGTATCTCTCAGGAGAGGATACATAGTAGGAAATCTTGAATCTTTTGCCTCTTCTTGTTCTTCTGTCCCCACTTTCTTCTTCTTTTTGTCTACTACTTTTCCGGGTGTGTAGATTCACCTCAACGTCGGAACCTCGGCGTCATCCAGGATGGTAGACATGTCTGGCTATCTACTGGGTCTACATGTCTAGATGTATGTCTAGGGGGTGCACACTCAATAGTGTAATAAGGCTCTATTTAGTCCATCCCTCTCTTCTTCCTTCTATTTCGCTCCCTCTCTCCTTCTCTCCTTTTGTCTCTATAGCTATTCGTGTGGACTTCTTCTGTATGTAAGTACCATTCCTTCTCACCTCGGGCCGCGGTCAGCATGTATATATAAATATGTAGATATATCAATATATATCTATATCTATCTATATATCTATATATATATCTATATATGTAATGTGTGTGTCTATGGCTATATGCCTTTGGAGTTCCTTGTCGTGTCGTTCATATTTCTCAAACTCTGTCTGTGGCTGTCTTTCTCGCTCTAGAATCTTAACGCACTTGTCTCTCACGCACCCCGCATACACAGAGTACAAGTTCTTCTATGTCTACATATCCATACATATACTTGTTCATACACATACAGCATATTCATACATGTGCATACTCATACATACTCGGACGTATACATCCATATTCGTCCATTTCTTCTCGTTTTCATCCTTCCGCCCCTTCTCTTCTTGGATAATTGCTCGTTGTGTTTCTTCTTTCTTTCTTCTTCTCTTTCTCTCTCTTCTCTTCTTTTTCTTCTGTTGTCTTGACTGTGTTGTGTTGATCTTGGGCAATTTTGTGTGTCTATAGAAGTCAGGGGACTTTACGATCCCTTCGGGGACAGTCGTGCTGGTAGACAACTACAGCCTAACTCGGGATCGAAGTGTGTGGGGAGAAGACGTCGATGCTTTCAATCCTGATCGATTCATCGGGCGTGTGTGGCAGCATGCACCGTGGATTCCTTTCGGGTTCGGCAGTCGCAAATGCCTAGGAGAGCGACTAGCTGTGACGCATGCAGTCTTCTTTCTATCCTTCATTGTCCGACATTTCATACTGGAACTGGACGACAACTCCATGCCTCCTCTGTAAGTCAAGAAGAAGAAGGGGAATTGGGAAGATGACAAGAGGGGATGAGGAAAGAGAAAGGGAGAATGATCGAGGAATAGATATGTCGGTGGATGGAGAGTTAGCTAGAGAGATGTTACGAGCGAATTGAGGGGGGTCAAGGGAGAGCAGTGTATATAGAGAGAGAGCTGTATGTATGTACACATAGAGAGAAAGAAAGAAATGAATATATGTTGGTATTTTGTGTGTGTGTCTCCTGTCTTTTTCTTTTCTGTAGGCCAATGGAGTGCATGTTCCTCACCCCCGATAAGCCTGTAATGATCCACTTCACTCCAAGAAAAGAATAAGCAGTCAAACCAAAAGAAGAAGGACAAGAGGCTGGGTGATGTATCTATACAATTACAGAAAGAGATAGTGAAAGGAAGAAGAAGAAGAAGCCTAGTGTGTGCATGCAGGCATGGTGATGATGGATCAAGAATGTCGTATATATCTGTACATGCATGCATATCTCTGTAGATATGTGTATACATATATATCTATCTATTGAGCTATCCGGGAGTCCGCTAGAGAGAAAGAAGTTCAGAATAGGAGGAGGGAAATGAGAAGAGAAAGACGAGAGGCAGGCGATAGACGGGAGAAAGAACAGGAAGAAGAAGAAGACAGTTGAGGGATCCTATCTAATATCACCACGACTCAGATCAAGAATGAAAGACAGAAAGAAA
>NW_027155390.1:0-317 GCF_002600585.1 Cystoisospora suis | reverse complement strand
TACACGGGTTCTGCGCGTGCGGAAAGTTCACCGGGGGTTCCTTGACTTGAGCACGACCTCTCTTTACCGTGATCTCTGCGGCTGTGGCCTCCTCTGCGCATGGGGCGGCTCTGTCTCTCCTTGGACAGCCTCGCCTCGACGTGCGATCTCACTGGCTCGGGCGGTCCTAACACCTAACGCACCTCTCTCCGTCCCTGCAGGCGTCCTCAGGGTTGTTCTCACTGACCGTACTCGATACTCCGGCTGAAACTCCTTCCTTCTCGCTACTCCGTCCTCTTGCCGATCTCTGCACATGTGTCGGGTCCGAGGTGATCTGG
>NW_027155389.1:23513-23673 GCF_002600585.1 Cystoisospora suis | reverse complement strand
GCATATGCAGATATGTGTATATATGTGCGTCCATATAGATATGTGTATACATATATCGATAGGTATCTAGACATGCACGTGTTCGCATACATCTATCGATCCTGACCCAATCGCATATCTGTATCTCCATGTACATAACATATAAATATATATAAATATA
>NW_027155389.1:23247-23389 GCF_002600585.1 Cystoisospora suis | reverse complement strand
AAGCAGTGGGGAGATCTAGACAGTAGGCAGATCTAGGTCTATAGATGAGAAATCTAAAGATATCGAGGCTGTCCAAGAGAAGCAAGAAGAAGAAAAACGACGTCATACGTTGCTATTTTGACAGAGATCGGACTGTGCGACA
>NW_027155389.1:14693-23079 GCF_002600585.1 Cystoisospora suis | reverse complement strand
CGAAGAGAGAAAAGAGGGGAAAGAGGAGAAAGAAGAGAAGAGATGGATCAGCAGTCTTACTCTAGCTGAGGTCGATGTAGCTCACGGAAATCCTCTGTAGACAATTCGAGATTACTCAAACCCTACAAAACAGATCCACATACACACACACATACATATATATACACATGCATATATATACACATGCATATATATACACATACACATATATACACATACATATATATACACATACACATATATACACATACACATATATATACATACACATATATACACATACACATATATACACATGCATATATATACACATACATATTCATACATGTATATCAAGATACCTGAGGACGGTAGAGATAAGAACCCTAAACTCACAGGAGTGAAACTCTAGTCCTCTCACCCAGATGTGCATGCATGCAACTATCTTCTCGCCTCTTGACAGAATACAAATAAATCCTTCTTCTTCTTTACTCATCTCTACCTACCCATCTACCTTCTTATCGTTGATCTATCTATCCTTAACGTATCTATCTATCTATCTCTCATTCTCTATTCGTATACATATATATATATATATACAAGTGTTATTTTGTAAGGAGATCCGCATGCATCCATTGGGGTATCGAATGAACTACAAGTCTCCGACAAACAGAAAGTGCTACATACAAAGAAGGGAAAAAATCCAAGTGCCAATGTCTGAAAAGCTAGCTAGCTAGCTAAGAAGGAAGAAGACACATGCGCTAAGTTGGCTTGGATGAAGAAGATTTACGCCAGTCCTAGAGACCGCCCGGCTCAAGACCAAGCGTAAGTCTCCCTTCCTAAAGCTCTAGGCTCTCGAGATACATGAATACATGTAGAGAGAGAGAGGGAGCGATATTTATATAGGTATACATACGCCTATGTGAGAGGAGACCTCTTTCTACCTATATTGATGGTTCTGTAGCAGAAAGAGTTCGAAAGAGTAGAAATAAAGAAAGAAAGAGGGGATAAAGAAAGTAGAGTGTCGTTTCTTTCTGTTTGACGGACCGCAACAAGAAACTCCTCAGGCAGCTGATTCTCGCAGTAGAGAGTAAACAAAGTTGGGCTGTATGTACACCAGACAGACAGAGGCAGAGAGAGAAAATCTTAACTACAAGCAGAGCACTCGACCCATCAATCAATCGAACTTCTCCCCGTCCCCACACAACGCTATAAAGAATAAGAAGAAGAAGAAAGCGATCACGCAAAGACACCCTCAAATCTAGCACTAAAAAGGCATTGAAGATAGTCTACACATGTATGTAGACATACTTATACGGACATATACATATACATAGATACATACGATGAATATGTAGGCGGCTATATGAACTCGTAAAGAGACAACATGAGAAAGAGAAGGCTCTTCGACTTCGCCGCAGAAGACTCCCGATCGCTTTTGAAGCACATGAAGCAAACTACAAGAAACACTGAATGGAAGGACAAGACACTTCGATAGATGCACATACACATCGAGTGTCCTTCTCCCCCTCTCTACCGCAGGCAAAATAGAGAAGGTCCGTAGGAGATACACAAATCTAGTAGCAGATATGTTTAGGAGCCAACTGACACGCTTTTTCTCACTTCTTTTCCTCTATGATTTAATTCTTCTAAGGTCTCCTTAGAATGTTTCTTCTCATATTCTCTTGTATCTATGTCATGAAGAGTCTTTGTAGTTGTTTCATATGATGCAACTAGCCTCTTGTATCTCTCCCACCCCCTTGTAGCCACTTGTATATCTAAGAATGCCTTTCCTGTGCAGCCGACTTGGAATCTCTTCTATACATTAAAAACTTCAGGTGTACATACACCCGACGACAACACCCCACAGAGAACACCGGGGAAAAGAGAATCCTAAAAGAGACCAGGTCCTCTTGAAGATTTCGATCACGGAAAAGAGCCCAAGGATAGAAAAGACTTGAAGAACCCCTGCAAGATGCTCCACGTTTTTCTCCTTCTCCTCCTCCTCCTCGTCCTTCTCTTGAAGAAGAGCATCCTTTTCTTACTAGAGTTTCCTCTTTGAGAGATCTCCTGTCGCTCCATAGATGACAAAAGTGATGAAAGAAGAAGAGGAAGAAGGGCCATCATCTCCTGTTGCAATAGTCGCCGTCTCTTCTTCTTCTTCTCCCTCCCCAGGAGCCTGTATGGCGAGGTCAGATTTCTCAGATCGACCTTCCGCAAAAAACACCGCAGCTCCTCTCTTGCCATCTGCTGTGAAAAAGGCGATTCCTACCGAATAGAAGAGAAAGAAGAAGAGGGAGAAGAAGAAGAAGAAAGGTGGTCTCCGCTGAAATCTGCAGCAAGAGTTCGACAAAACCTTCTGGGGAGCCGAAGATATCATTGTATTGAATCGCGTCATCTCAGAGAAACAGCAAGGGTCTACCTTTCTTTCTTGGTCTATGTTTGCGGTCTCTTTCATCTTGTTGAAGAAAGGAGAGAAAAAAAAAGACAGAGAGACAGAGAGATAAAACAAAGACGGAACGATAATACAGCCCCGTCCGCCGGACTTTGAAGAGATAGGAGGCAGATCGATAGATCGAGATCTATCTATCTATCTGTAAAGAAAAGAGAACAAGCATACCTCACTTATGAACGTCTTTCATGGTGGTAGACGATGAAAAAGAAGAAACGCCTTCTTCTCTCGGAAAGACGGAAAGGAGAGAGAAAACATGTGGCTTGGAATGCATCCATCATCCCTTTACCTGAGTATGAGAATAAAGAAAGCCAACTGACTAGTTTCTTTCTCCCCTTCTCTCTTTCAATGGATCTCCTAGCCTAAGGAGAAGAGAAAGCCTTTCTATCCGTCGAAAAAAGAAAGAGAAGAAGAAGAAAAAGAAACAGTGAATATGCCTTCCTTCTCCCACTTACCGGGGGAAAGACATGTTCTCATAAGGGGACAGCATCGGGACATGCCGATTGCCGGGCTTTCACTCAAACTGCCCGCCTTCGCTATCCATAGGTGATGAGAGTCGAAAGGTGTATGAAAGGTAAGGAAAAGACATAATAGGAAATAGGAGAGTCTTGCAACTTGTCCATACAGGTGGATAGTTCATTGATAAAGAAAGAGATAGAAGATAGAAAGCAGGTAAATTAAAATTTTGATAGATAGATAGATGAATGTCTGTGGTCTTAATGAAAGATGGTTGACTAAGCGCGACGAAAACAAGGTGGCCGCAGGCATGCCGCGGTAGAGATGCTTTGCTTATGAACAACGTATACGCACATCTATCAGATGACTGAAGAGTCAAGTTAGCAGAGACAGGAGGAGACGGATTTCTCTTCTTCTTTAGAGAGAGATTTTTCATTCATTCTCTCATTCATACATAACAAGAATGAATGAAGGAATCGTCTCTAAAGAAGAAGGAAATGGCGAGAGGTAATTATAGGGCGAAGCCCCACATCCAGCCAGTTGATCGATCTCCGCGCGGACCGGAGTACCTACGACTGCTATCGAAATCTACTACTTCACTCGTCGTCTTCTTTCTTTCATTGGTAGAAACACCCCCGATGGAAGGAAAGTTGCATAGGAAAAGCTGGATGAGCCTAGGAAAAAGAACGAGATCTGAAAAGGCTAGCCTAGCGAATGCAAATGACGAGGTAAAGATAAGAAAACACAGAAGAGACACACCGCATATCAGACGGTAACGGAGATCTTCCTTCCATCTAGACAGATATATTGAAGGTAGGTGGATAGATAGAAAGATTAAAGATGGATCAATAGATCCATGGATCGAGAAATAGATAGACAGAGAATTTAAAGATATACAGATGGATTCAAGATAGATAGAAAGAAAGAAAGATTAAAGATACATAGATAAGAAAAGCTTTCTTACCACTGTTCGGATGATCTTTTCACTGTTTGTCGAAGAAGACCACTCATTTCCGGCCTTCAAAGAAAACTCCTTCCGCTTCTTACGCGACGATGACAAGCACAACAGAAGAAGGAAAACAAAGAAGAGCAGGAAGCTTTGATCCGTCTGCGTAACCCCCCCCCCTCGTTCCTTCTGTGTTGGACAGGCGGCAGTGGTAGGGCTTGAAGCGATCGAACGATTGATCGATCAGACCCAGCGATTCACCCGGGCCACCCCTCGTCGCTAAAGTTTAGAGACGGCGACAGTTGCCGAGATCCACTGACGATGGCGGCAGGGAAGTTTGGTCTTGGGGGACCTCCTGACAATTGACTTTCTTCAGCGACACAACTGCAGCACGGTCGATGCAACGTTCAGGCAAAAAGAAACGGACTGGTAGCTCACCAAGCGTACGAGCCCTTGTAATCCACTCGCAATCTATACCAAGAGAAACGCATCGATCGATCGATGTTGTGGTCTCGACACAATCCCATCGAGACGTTTTTTGTTAAAGAGAGGTGAAAAAGAACATACAAATCTTGATCAAGAAGAGAAAGCGATTTCTTCTTTCTCAGAAACCCCGGTCCCAAGAAATGGCCGGTCACCACTCATCAGTCCAGTGAGCGAACTTGGCCGGGACGAGGGTCCTCGGAGTTTTCTCGTTGTCTTCTTTCCTGTTTGACTAACTGTGCAGCTAGCCAAAGAGATCATTGAGGGGAATGAAAAAGCTTCTATGGAAGTTCATAGACAGTGATTCACGTGGATGATTGGACAGAAGAAGTTACGAGGAAAAGTCAGTGGGTATGTTCTGACGCTGTCGGCGACAGTTCGTTTGGTCCTGGAGATCGGCTTGGCTTCTCGTTTTCAAAGAAGGAAATTTGCGATTTGGGAGGAGAGACGAGGTTGCTGTTAAGAGAAACTTGAGAGAGAAGAGAAACCAATGCAAGCAAAGAACACGAGACTCGGCCGTCATGAATGAAGGACGCCCGACGAATGTTCTTCCTCTGCGGTGTCTGTACACCTCAGATAGGAACCTCTATCTCTCCTGTATCTCTTTCTACTCACTTACGTACTTGCCTACCTGCAATTTTTCTTCGTTGAAAGCTTTTCTTTCTCTTCTTTCCTTCCCTGTCAGGAGGGGATGCCAAGAAAGACCGGAAAAAGACCACTTTCTCCTCTTCCTTGGTGACATCTTTTCACGAAGGAAGGATCCGAAGCCGACGGGGTAGCTCATCTTGGCGAAGATCTCGAAAGGCCGGATGAACTTTTCTTTTTCTCTTGACATGTTAATGAATCTTTCTCTACTCTCACAAGTCTGTTAGAGTCTTGCTTTTCTTCTTTTCTTTGCAAGAAGAAGAAAAGGTAGCGAAGGAAGGAAGTTTCTTGGGAGCGCGCTTCGACCCATGACTAATCTGAGCAAAGGTTACGCGTCTGTTCGTCTTTGATTAAGCCTAGATCTTTACGTCCTTTCGATAGAGAGAGATTTCCTATTTAGTGTAGGAGCTCCAGGAGCGACGAGACGACGTTCAGAATCTCCTCACTTCTTGTCATATCCGTCATAGCAAAGGCAATTTCGTCTTTCGAGAGTTGCGCGGTAGAAAAGGACGTTCGGTTTGCCGACGATGCGAATGAACTGAAGTGAGAAGAGGGGAATGTATTCTTCTTCTTTTCATCTTCTCTCTAAGCTCATCCTACACCTCACCTCAGTAGTTGCAGCTATATATATATATATATATCTCGGTGTCTCTCCTTTGGCTTTCTCTTGTTCCGACGACTTCTGTCTTCTCTCTATAGCCTCCTATCCTTCTATGGCTCCTCTTATCACCTTAGGGCTTACCTATGTAGCGAGACCCCCCTTCAGCATCTCCATGCATTGTATGTGCTAGGATAACATTCACATAGAGCTTCACCTCGAGGTATTAAGACTAGTAATAGACCATCTATCTATCTATCTTTAATCTATCTATCTATCTATTTATCTATCTATCTTTAATCTATCTATCTATCTTTAATCTATCTATCTTTAATCTATCTTTAATCTATCTATCTATCTTTAATCTATCTATCTTTAATCTATCTATCTCTAATCTATCTATCTATCTTAATCTTTCTATCTATCTATCCTAAATCTATCTATCTGGCTGTAAGAATAAGCTTCCTTTCTCATCTCTTCACCTTCGAGAAGGTGCATGCAAAAGGTTACTCAAGAAGGATGTTGATATTTCTGAACGTTCTTCTTTCACGTGTGTTTCGGGTCAGATAGGAAGAAGGAGTAGAGAGTCTAGGAGAGAATATCCCGAGCCAGCCACTCGCGTCTAACGACATTTAAGAAAGTAAGAATGAAAGGTTTCAGCTTTCTCTTGACATATATATATATATATTTACATAGATATCTCCCTCTCTCTTGATCAGTCTCTCTATCTATCTGCACAGATCATCGATACACGGCCATCTACATACGCTTATAGAGATAGATGATAGGTAGGTCGGAAACCTATAGTGAAAGCATGAATAAGACAATTCTAAGAGAGATGAACTCCATTGCCTATAAGGAAATTCTCTAGGCTCATCTCCCTATCTGGGCTGACGCGTTGCTCGTCTTTCAAGAGACGCAAAAAAGAAAGAAAAGAAGTGTAGTCGGAGCAATGAAAAGAAGAGAAATGAAGCGACAGGAACGGTCTTTCTCTTTCTTTTTCAGCCTCCCTTCAAAGATAGGTTGTGGAGCATCGATTTCTCTTCTTCTTTGGCTCGACAATTGAGAGAGACGGACAGAGAGATCAAGAGATACACGAACACATAGAGATGACAAAGAGACCATGGAATCTGCTTTCTTCTTCTTTCTTTCATGGCGAATGCTCTATTCTTTTTCCTCTCAAGAAACATATTTTATTCTTCTTATTCTTCTCTCCCTTCTCTTCTTCTTTCTCATACACCTCCTCTCTTCCTTCCTTGCTTCAGTTCGCCATCTCCTATCTCTCTCTGTAGTTACACTCTCCTCTTCTATCTTTCCGCGCGCTATAGACACTTCTTCGTCCAGAGAGGGGAGAACGATCTACTATGAAGGGATACATGAAAATGTGTTTCTCGTAGAGAGATAGAAAAGCCCTCATACAAAACTTCCTATCAAACTATATACATATATATAAATATACGTAGATGTATAATATCTAGATATGTACGTATATAGCTGTTGATATATGTATGTCTATATACATGTGTATGAACGTTTCTATATGTCTATGTATGTCTATATACTTCAGTCTTAAGAGGATAACTAAGAGCAAGTTGGGGTGTAGATGGAGGCATGGTGTATGTACACCTGTCTGTCGTCTCGAGGTAAGTAGCCTTCTCTTTCCTTTTTCGTTCTTCTCTAGCTCTTCTGATAGGTGTGTTTAAATAGATTCACGCCGAAGAAAAAGAAAAAGAAAGAAAGGAGACCAAAGATGTATGGGACCTGCTGAAACAAATGCATGCATGCACGTACGCATGCATGTCTGCATGCTTGAATAAAAAACGACAGTAGACATACATGCAGAGAGACAAACATAAGCATACATAGATATTCATGTACATACATACACATACATACACATGAATATATATCTATATATTCATACGTACATACATATTTTATACATACAGAGCCCAAACAGAAGAGACGGCGAAGCCTTTCATTAGAAGACTTACGGCCCTTGTTCTGAATACAAACCTATCTCTCTATGGACATGCTCTATACAGAAGTCAAGGATACCTGTACACATCCTTGTATCCATACATAAACATGTATGTATATAGGAATATGCATGTAGATATATATATATATATGAATGTATGTATGCCTATGTGTCAAGATAAATCACTAGGTTTGCATCAATATGCAGGAGGAAGGTCTCCGGTCCTTCGTCATGTTGTACTATCTGCTTCTTTATCCTGTATAGTCATATAGCCACTCCATATCTTCTCTCTCTCTCACCCTCAGTATCACTCGTCCCCTCTCTACTTTTCCTTCTTCTCCCTCTCCTTCCCTCTTCTTCTTTTTCTTGTTTTCTCCTCCTCTCCCCCCATTAAAGTAAAAGATGCTTGACTCGAGAAAAGAGCGCCTTTCTCCTGGTCTCTAACATTCTTCACATGTCTTTTCTTTCCCTCTTCATCTTCTTCTCTGCCTTCTCCTCCTCTCTCACCTCCATCTTGGGAGTCGTCGATTGATAATTTTGCCGAAGCTGTTTAAGCGCTTGCATGCGCTCGTACTCGAAGAGAGAGAAGTTCCATTGCATCTGTAATTTATACATCTCCTGCGGGTTATGATCGTTACCAGTCATTTCGTCGAAGTCCGGATGGAGGCGTCTTATAAGCGGATGCGAAGATAAAGGAAAGCTTGTTCTCTCCCTCACATAAAAGTCAGGTATAGGAAAGAGATAGGCGCATGCAGGCGAAAAAGAAATTTCCTCGACCGACGCTCTTCTTACTCCTCTTTCATGACTACGAGAATGTCTTGGAGAAGAAGAAGAAGGAAGAAGGGA
>NW_027155389.1:14460-14628 GCF_002600585.1 Cystoisospora suis | reverse complement strand
ACACACACACACACACACGGACGTTTCATACGTATAGACAGACACTTGAGAGGAAGAAGAATGAACTATCTCAACCTCTCAAGCATTCTGTATGACAGGAACAAAATGAATATATGGAAATCCGTATATCTAGGAATATGTATACATGTACCTGCGTACTATCTATCT
>NW_027155389.1:255-13943 GCF_002600585.1 Cystoisospora suis | reverse complement strand
AGAAGAAAGAGGAAGAAGAGAAGAAAGACTCTTACTTGTACCCATCTAGGAGAATAAGCATATTCAGGATCAAGACGCCCAGCTAGTTTGAATCGAAGGCCTTCGATGACATCAGGGCTCCACTGTATATACACCCGGGGGGAAGGAAAGACAAGAGAAGGGGAGAAGGATGAGAATGAATGAAAAAATGAAGAAAAGTGGAGATCTATCTCTAAGCTTACACCTTAGACAGTCAGCTCTGTAATAGATACAGTGCCTGTTGTATATGTAGATAGGCATGCACTTGAAAGATAAACAGATGTGAATGTCTCTCCTTATGGTGTACATACACCTGCTTTGGTTTAGAACCTTCAACGGGAACGAGAGAAGAAGAAAAGTCGTCTCGGTGTATATACACCCGGAAGGATGTATCCATCTAGATGGAAATCAGAGAAACGATACCTTCACGAGATATTCATTCTTTCTTGAGAATGAATGAAGAAGAGAAGAGCAAGACCGAAAGAGAGAAGTGAGAAAGAAAGAAAGAGAGACTTGCAAAAGAAAACCGAGATGCCCTCTACTCTATCGTCCATCTCCCTCGCTCTTCTCTTCTTTTCTTTCTTTCTCTCTTTCATATAGAGACAAAGAAAACTAAAGATCACTTCTTCTTCTTCTTCTCTGAAGTCGGCAGACTGCTGCCGACTTCAGCCACCCTCCTCCTGCGGCTCCTGTCATTCCATCTTATCTGTCAACTTTTCTTCTACACCACACTACGGGTCTCTTTCCTCTTCCTTTCCTTCTGTTTTCTTCTCTTCATCTCTATCATGAAGGTGAGATTAACGTTGAACTGAAGAGAAAGAAGAAGAAGACAGAAGACTGATAGAAAGATGAAGAGACCGACCAAGACTCATTCGGTAGAGACCTCTGAAAAGCGAAGAAAAAGTACAGTGTCATCCATGGAGACACATCTTTCTCCGAACCCCTATACACACATGTAGATTAGCTAAGATATATACATAGAAAGACATGCATATCCATATAGATAGATGTATATACATATATATATATATCCTTATCTTTCATATGTGGAGAAGAGAGCGAGAAGTGAAGCGGACGCGAGCTGATGGCTTCCTCTTACTTCATCCACAGATACATGCATGTCATATATACATATATTTATATATACATATACATATATATATATATATATATGCATAGAAAGAAGTACAGACAACTCAATACAAGACAGGAGAATCGATTTATCTGTCTATGTCTATCTAGAAAAGAAAAAGAGAGGAAGATATACATCTCTCTAAAAATATGAGTAGAGAGATATAGGCCTGTGAGAATGAGAGAAGAAGAAGAGTATACCGCGAGAAGACGTAGAGAGGCCCTAAGTTCGAGCTGTAGAGCAGCCCGTAGCAATCGATCTTCTATAGCCTCCAAAACGTGGCGACGCGAATCTTGGAGAAAATTCAAAGGGTACGAATACCGCTGTCTTCTTATCCTACATACACACACAGAAACTGCAGTGCACTTACAAGTATACACACATATATATATATATATATATATATACATATATGTATATATATATGTATATATATTAACCCTAAACCCTATACATATATATATATACATACTCATAGATATAGAGATAAGTCTATCGATGTGTAGACAGACGAAGATTTGTCTTTCTTTTTGTGAAGGTCTGTATATCTAGATGCTGAAGGAAGGAGAGGGCTTTCTGGAGTGTGTAGACAGATCAAGAGAAGATAAGGGGGATGGTATACATGAACGGAGAGATATGTCTTCTTGCATGAGTCTTCTCTCACTTCCACAAATAGACGGAAAAGAAGATATATAGAGAGATGTATACCATGCTGACATTCTAACGATAGTGAAACAGAGACAGAGGAAAAGCAGAGGAACGTCTCCGTAGATACCCATGTATATTTATGTGTACGTTTGTCTATCTATGAGTATACATAAATACATGCATGCACATCATTCAGACAACTGTATATACACTTCAATATTTACGTGAGAAAGTCTAGAAAAAATGAAAGATCCAACTCCTCTATTCAGATGGACACCCTCGCCTATGGGCACATAGAATCTAGTATATAAATATACATATATATGTAGATAAACAAAATATACACGTAGATATATACATCTCTCTCTCTACATATATATATATATATATGTATACAGTAGTGAATTGTTTAGGTGCTGATGTGCCTGATATGAATATTGTAATATTCATGTCTACAGAGGTGTATGTATGAGACGTATAGATCTATAGAATAGAGCATTCGCGCTCTCGGCTAGCTCGGTGTCTCCGTCTCTCACATCGATTGTCTCTATATGCTTAGAGGTGTCTCTCGATACTGTTCTACCTATCGATGCACCGCTACATATACGTGGCATATACAACGTAGATACATGCATGGAAAGGTATAGATATCCCGCTCTCTTATGCGTAGAGATCTACATACACGACAGTATGAAAGGCCACCACGTAATTTTGGGAATACGCATCTAAGCTTGTGAAGTTTAATTTTCTTATCTTAAGGAAGTGTATCTGCTTCTCTAGATCATCTCTAATTCATTTTCTCACCTCTTCTTCTTCTTATATGACCCGATATAGATACATATATGTATATACATACGTATATATATGTATATATATGTTTATATATGTAAGGTGATTTGAACAGGAAAGAGAACAGATTCTATATATGTGTATGATAGAGAGGAGTATGCGAGGTAAGAGAATCAGTAAGAGATCTTGATCAAGGTATTCTCGTTGTCTTGGATAAGAAAGTAGGAGTTGACCGATTTACTTCCGACGGGAAGGAGAAGTGCTTTTTGAAGAAGAGAGGTGGCTACTCATTGCGTCTGTATCATGCAGGCACCTAGCTGCTCTTGCTAAGACGTGTAAGGAGACATATAACCTTGTCTCTATCTCTCTCAGATAGACGATGTGTTCTATACACAGGTAGACGCATGCGCATACGCTTCAACGTATTCTTCCAGTGAAGTGAGTTTGCGCACAGATTCTTTGTCTGCGTGTTAATTTTCTTCTTCTTCAGACTTGATAGCGAGCCGACGACAGAGATGAAGAAGAAGGAAGGCCGCTTCTTTCTTGTTGAAAAGGTATGAGGGAGCAAGAGGTCGACCGGAGTATGTAGTCTTTGATTTCACCTCTTATATAGAGATCTCACACTAGGTATTCTCAACGGTACTCTTCGTGTGTGTATACCTATGATGTCCATACCCCTATATATATATCTATAGGGGTATGAGTATATTTACATATATATAGATATGTACACGTATCTATATGCATGGAGACAAAGAATGCCGCCCATGTAAGTGACTTTCTCGTGGGGGTCTTAGATAAGCGTATCTATAGCTGCATACATATATCTATGTGTGGATCCCCCTTTCTCTCTTTGTTTGTGCTTCCTCGTTGCTCTCCGTGTCTGTCTGTACAAGTGTCTCTGTCTGTCTTTCACTTTCCGATCTTATAAGAGAGTGAGAGGTAGCTGAATAGCAAAGTTTCTCCCTCAGGTAGGAGACGCCTGTTGAAAAGACGGAGGTGCTTTTCTTCTACCCCCGTAGAAAGGAAACCTATTCAAAGCGATTGGCTCAGTTTTGCGTCCACGCGACTGTGAGACTCAAAAGTCTTTCAGATACTGCGGTCTCCGTGCCCGTACTTTGTTAGTTACTTGGTTTGCTGCATTTTCTATCTCAGGTCGGCAGCATCGGCTTTCTAGGGAATTTCTTGAGACATCCTCTCCATGGCTTCTGCCCGACCTTGGATTTACACACACTCATTCATATATACATACAGAGACATACATACGTATACACCATTCATAGATACATACATACATCTACATACATAGATAGAAAGAATAGTCACGGACAAACGGCGATGGATAGAATGTGCTGTGATTTGGAGATTTGAGAGGGTGTATCTCTATGTACATCTATATGCGTGCATGGCTGTATATATGTATCTATGTATGCTTCCATAAGTGATATCTCAAAGATTCTGGAGAAGAAATGCGGATGTGAAGCAGTAGGTCAGAATCTCATGGACCTATCAGTTTATGTCTATCTGTGATGTATGCAAAGCCTTCCCCGATGCTTTGGTTCACTTGAGATTCTGTGAGTGTGATGGGTATGGAATCACTGTGTGCCTGGTTTGCTGAAGTGTCTCTGTCTCTTGCTCTTGTCTCTTCTTCTCAGTGTGGTGGATCTCCTGGAAAGGAAGAGGCGACCTTCAATATGCTTGTGGAGTTCAAGACGTTACCTCCGAAGAAACCTAATACAACTCCCAAATTCATTATAGACGTCTACGATAACAAAGGGGTATGTCCTCGCATGCTTATATATGATTTCTCTCGCAAACTCTGTAAGATGTGCCGAGGGTGTCATACATAGGCATCTATGCAGATCGCTTTGTAGGTAGAAACATATGTGTAGATTGATAGATCTATTCATGAGCATATGAGACAAACACTAGGAGATTCTAGGACCTCTGTAGGAATATATACGATAGAAACATAGGAGTAGAAGGATTGAAGATGGATCCCTATGAGATCTGTTCCTTCCTCTATGCGATGTCTCGAGTGCAGTGTATAGGTATGTGGTGAATATATGAGTCAAGTCGTAGGGATAGAGAAGATGTGTATCGATATACATTCATATCTACACAGATGATACAGAAGAAGAGTCTTCTTGTCGTATGTGTAGCAGCAGTTGTAGGCGACTAAGTTGATGGTAAGGGGTCTATATCATTTCTCTTGTTCGACACGTTTTGAAGGTTTTCTTCAATACATCAAGTATAGAAGAAGGGGACAGAGATCCTCAGGGATGTCTAAGAGGATAGATAAAAGCTTATTCCTTCCTATTATTTAGGGGGGGGGGCTTGTGGGAAAGCATCGAAGATTTCAACTGTAGGTGTAGTCTATAGAGTGTTAGGAGTAGTCCCCTAGAATAGAGCCTATAGAGGCCTGTCGATGCGAGGGGCGGACAGGGAGAGACGGCCTCCTTGTTTCGTGGATCACATCGTCATATCATGTATACGAAGATACTGAAGGAGAATTAAAGAGAGATAGATCACCTGTGTTAGACAGAGGCTCTCTGTATCCTCCAGGATAGGTAGCCGTAGGGATGGTAGATCTCTTCAGCTGCCTTAGAATAGAGAGATAGATAGATAGATAGATAGATCTACAGCAAGATGAATGTACCTTCTGTCTCACTATCGTCTTCTTCTCTTTCTCAAACCCTTCTCTCTCTTTCTTGTAACACTAGGGAAGGTGTATATCCACTTGAATGAGGAATAGTTTGCATGAATGATGTGGAATTTTTGCTGTATATCCATCTCTTCAGTGGTGTATGCTTTTCTCTTGTCATCTTCCTCTTCAGTTTGCCGCCCTAGGTAGAGCCGAGAAATCTTTCACGGATAAAGACGTGCTTGACGATGACGCTCCTTGGTAAGGATGATGAGGAGGCTGGCCCCCCCTGTAGTCTGCACTGACGGTGCAGAAGGTGGTCAAAGAGATTCTAGAAACTTCAGTCTGGAGACAGCAGCAGGAGAAGTATTATCAAGAGTGTTCTCTTTGTTGATTTATCTAAGGAGAGTCCATCAACGGATAGGGGCGGGGAGGTAAAGCATGTTGGGAGAGTATGGAGGAAGGATCTTATCTATTCATATACTGTATACTATGTTCTCTCTACCATAAACCCTTTCCTTTCAAGCCATTCGTCTGGGCCAGGGAATAGTGGCGAGGGGTTGTCCCTCAATGCCTGGATAACGACGGGTTCGATCTGTCGACAGGCCTAGCTACTGTTCTATTGATTATGTATACTCCCTCTCTACCATATTGCTGAATGCTTAGCTCATCGGCATAGATCTAGTGTCTGTGTATACCTATGTAGGCATATACATATATACTTTCATGTATAAGTGTATATATAGATGAGAGTTGAAGATGTTGGGAAGACCTATGTTTGCACGTAAAAATAGAAGGAAGGCTGGGAAATGCTTTGTCGATAGGTACCTGTACTCCTTCTATGTACATATATGTATATTTATATTGATGTGACTTCATTTCTATGTGTAGGTGTACTTTCTGAGTCGTAGTGACGCTCCAGATGTGCCTTATATAGACATGGCGGTTCGCATACTTCTTTCGTATAGATAGCTCGAGTCAGTAGCGATCTTTGAGGTGGTTGTCCTCTCTCTGTGCTTTGACGTTTCTTGATAGGCAAATCAAGGATACCTCTGGAAAGCCACTAGGTGAGCTGATCCACTGTGTATACATGTATATAGTCCACGAATACTCTTGTACTTTTTACATGCCATGTGCATGTATGTCTCAGGTATCTACAGAATCATCTTATCGTGAATATCCACTTGATGGAGGTCTATTCAGGATGCTTCTATTGGAACCCTAAAGAACCTATCAGCCCTTTTTGTATTTATTATCATCTGGAGAATGCTTCTAGGGTCTTGTTTTCTTCTTCTCTTTGGGAACCTTTATATAGATGAAGAACGTTGACCCGTGCACGCACGCATGCATGCATGTGCATGCGTGCCTACGGGTATCATATCGTTTATGATGATGCCCTAAGGGGGAACAAAAGAGATGTGTTCTTTCTCTCCATGACCACATTGTTGGTATCTTTGCCATGATCGATTCTCCGACACCATCTCTGTCTCAGGTTTATCAAGAAGGCATCCCCTATACAGTTAGAGAATCCTCCAGTTGAAAATGCAGGTCTTTTCATCCATCAAATACAGATTTTGACGAGATGAGATCGCAGGTATCTCTACGGAGCGACGTCATACTGCATACCTCCTCCTCGTAACCAAGCTGAGAAGCTGTCTCTCTTTCCTCATCTCTCTCTTTCTCAGGTACCCTCATTTGTACTGTCACGCCAATACCTGGGTAAGTGGGCTTTTCATTCATTCTTCGGAAAGATATAAGAGTACGAATGATGGAGATGTATCTTGGAGACCGCTGACGGCAACATGAGGGAATTTTAGTGTTTGTATTTCATTTGTTCGGGTATGGTTAGGTAGATAGATGCATAGATAGATACAGATACATACGTGTTCATACACTTCTTAGATTGTAATAGTCCTTGGCGCGCATTTACTGAAAAGGAGAGCTTTTCCACTAAAGCAAAGAGCTGGAAGAAAGATCGAGACAGATAAGAACCTTTTTGCTAGGGAATACCACGAAGGAAATGGAGGTGCCTCTTTGAAGGGCAACTTCCATGGAGAAAGTGGAGGATAAGAAGGACAGAAAGAAAGAACTGATGAAGGTTGGTGGATAGAGAAAAAAAGAAAGATAGAGGCCGAAAGAGGGAGATAAAAGACAGGTATAGAAAAGAAAAATTCAATAGACTCATAGATACATGGATATATGTACCTATCTTCAATCTATCTTACTATCTAAATCTATCTCTCTATCTGTACCTGTCTCCAATCTAACTCTGTCGTCGATCTCTATCTACTTTGTCTCTACCTATCTATCTGTAATCTATCTATCGAGCTGTCTTTGTGGGTATCAAACGGAGAGAGAGACGGGTTCCTGAAGATAGAGTGAAGATAGATCTCCACTCTCTCACCCTTCTGCTAGGCAGACACAGAGATATTGAGAAGACTGAAAGAGAAATATATACATATATATATACATATACATATATATATAGGTGTGTTACATGTGTGTGTGATATAGGCGGTCACCAGGAGATAGTTGGCTTGTAAGAAGAACTGGAGAAGGGTAAAGACCCCCATGTGGAGGAAGAATATACGATTTCTCCAACGGGACGGACTGATTGATCGGTTTTCTTTCTTTTTTATTTTCTTGTAAGGGAGAAGGAAAGAAAGTAGGCTGGATCTTCATGTCTTAGAGAGATTTAAAACAGCCACACGTCAACACGTCTCCTGGAGAGAAAAGAAAAGAACCGTCTCTCTCTCTTTCTCACACTCCTCCTCTCGACCACACTCTCTTGCTATGCTGATAGAAACTCCTCCTCCTACTCGCCTTTAACTCTTTCTTTCTCTTTCTCACGTCTTTCCTTTTATAGTCATTTCTATCTTCTTCAGCCTCATCTCCCAGCTACTCCATGTGACGGGTGCCTGCATCATCTATCTACAGATTATGCATATATATATATATATGCAGATGTATATATAGAGATATATCCATGTATCGAGATATATCTAGCTATTTATATATATATATATTTATATCACGATACGTGGATATATCTGTTCGATTGGGTAGTTATGTGGAGAGATTAATAGAGGTGAAGAGAGAGAGAGGTCGTTTTTCTTTCCTTTCTTCTTGAGATTTCTCCTTTCCATTTCTTGGCGTAGATCGAAGAATCTTGACAACTACCGCAAATCAGAGAAGCCTTCACACTACCACCCCTACCGCATATATATATATATCTAATCATATATATATATGTCTAACATATATATAATCCCCGGGTATGTGATGATTGACTGTATGTAGAATTACGAAGACACAGACGTCTACACGGGGGTATCTCTATATCTGTCGCTGGATAGATCTCTACCTCGATGTGTATGTATCTAGATATACGTAGTCATTCATACGTCTCTCTCTCTTTATCCTTCTTAGATCTAGATCTTCTGCAGCCCTGGGAGAATCGACTGTGTCCTCTAGCGTCTTTCTACTTCAGAAGAACTCTTGTAGGGGGGCTCCTTCCTTCTCTATTTTTCTTTTGTGTTCTTTTCTACATCACTGCTTTCTTTTCTCATCTTCTTCTACAGATTGCGTGATAGATAGAAAAATACCAAGCCCCGTCTTCAACGAGAATCGATTACTCTTCTTTTCTTCTCCGGTAGGTCATCCCTCCTAGCTGCTCTCTCTCTCTCTCCCTTTCTCTCAACGTCCATTCAATCAATTTTGTCCGAAGTTGAAAAGAAAGAAAGAAATAAAGAAAGCAGTCTTTCCCAGCACATCATTCATGATACCACGGCACCACTCTATATGTCTATATATATGTGTAGATTCATAGCGTATTGTATGGATAGATCTCTATATATGTCTATAGATATGTATATACATATGTATATATCTGTATATACGTAGACAACATCTTCTTCTTCACGTGCGTCTTCTTCTTTTTCTTCTTTTGATAAGAAGAGTGGGTGTGTAGAGAACAAGAAGAAAAGAAAAGGAAGAAAAGACATTTGGACGACTTGACTGAGAGACTCAAGAGATCCAAGTGGGAATAAGAATCATAATGATTATGATGAGGTCCGTCAACTGTATCTATCTATCTTTAATCTATCTATCCCCCTCACCATAAGCAGTCCCCTCTCTCTGTCTATGTATCTACGGCTAGAAATGGAGATAGACACACCAGAGAAAGGAAAGAAAGAGAGAAATACACTCATTTTCTCTCTCGACAGATAACGAAAAGATAGGACCAACAGACAAAGGAGGGGAGACAGACAGAGACACATCAGCACCCTTTGGAGTGAAGAGAGAGATCGAGAGGAACACCTCTCCTCCTTCTCCTCGCCCTACTACGACTACTAGACACAGAGAAAAAGTCATTTCCTTGATCGATGACGAATAGATACGCCACGCATGCACAGATAGAGACAGGTAGGTACCATCGATATACGGAGATAGACAGATAGATGTACATAACATACACTGCTCTTAGACTAGGTATATCACTACCTTATCTATCTACATATCTCCTCTATCTGTAGACAGCTATCCATATGCATGTCTATCTCTATATATATTAAGCGTCTAGGACAGTGTATGTATGTAGCGATCTACATGTGTATACACACTGTATATACACACACACCCCTATGTATCTGTCTAAGTCTTCTTCGTTCTCTTTCTATGATCTCTCGAGATAAGTTAGGCGGTGTATGAAGAAGAACAAATACAAAGAAAGAAAGGGGAAAGCTCACTCAACGGAAGGCTCATCAGGAAAAGAGAAAGAAAGACAGAAAGAAAGAAAGAAAGAAAACGAGAGACGGAATAAGGAAAGAAAGAATCAAAACAGTATCCACGAAAGAATAGAATCTACATCATCTTGAAGAGATCAGAAAAGCCTCGATAAAAAACCCATCCTCTGCAGGTGTACATACACTCCGATCCGATAGGAGAAAAGAACGAATGAGAGTTACGTGAAGTCCTTTCTTCCCTTCCGTCGTCTTTCTCACTCTCTCTTTTCTTTCTTTCCATCGGCTTTCTCATTCTTTTCTTCTTTTTTATCGCCTGTATTTCTACCTTCTTTCTATCCATCTTTGACTGGAGTCTCTCCACTGAAGATGACTGAGAGAATGGACCGAATGAAAAGACAGCTCCACGAAGAAGAAGAACATATAGAAATAGATCAGAGAGATATATAGATGTGTAGATCAACGATAGATATATAGAGAGATTAAAGATAGATAGATAGATTAAAGATAGATATACGAAGAGAGAGGAAGAAGACAAAGACAGTGGAAGAAGAGGGACATGAAGAAAGAAAGAAAGAAGTTGCTGGAGTTGAAGGCGACGAAAAGATGATTAATAGACTTTCTTGGAATGTAGACGGGAGAGTGACACTTTACGCCTTCTTCTATTCTCCTTCCATCGACCTGGGGTGTACATACACACGAGTACACAAGAACATAGACCACCACAGAAACAGGGTGAGAGAACGAGAGAGAGAGAGACAAGAAGAAGGAAAGGAAGGGAAAGTCTTTATCTTCACACTAGGTAATGAACGAGCTCACGCAGCAGCGAAGAAGTCCAACTTCTCCCGAAAGGCAACGATCCTCTCCTTCTTTTCTTTCTATCTCGAATAGCCACCCTCCACAGATGATCCATACACGATCTCTTTTCAAGGAGAGAAAGAAGGAGAAAAGAAAGAAAGATCTACCAGAGACAAAGAAAGAATCTGCCTGCCTCCGTGAAGAGAAGAGAAGAGCGAACGTAAGAATCTTGGCTATATGAAAACAGCCTTATATACACATATACATATATATATATATATACGTATACGGCATGCAACCTTAATGGGTCATATATGTCAAAACGTTCTACAGATACCTACACCTGAATGGATATACATGCATATACATACATATACTATATTCACACATACACACATATACATAGATTTCTGAATACGCAGATACATATATATACACACATATATATATATATACATACACTGACCCATGCGGATAAACTCCTGCGAGCCTATACAGAGACACGTCAGTATAGAGATCGATAGGCAAGTAAGAGTGTACATACACTTCGTTCTCCTCTGTGTTTCTTTCCTAGACTTTCTTATCTCCTCTTTCTATCTTTCTTCTTCTTGTCCCTATTCTTCTTTTTCTCCTGTAGTCTATGATCTTACCGATAGCCTTAAGGCCTTCGTCAATGAAGATGACAGGCAAAGACCAGAGAATTACATGCAGCCAATCCACAGAAGTCAAAGGGACCACCCCAAACACACGGCTCTGCATGCAAAAAGAAGAGAAAAAGAGAAAAAGAAAGAGAAAGAAAGAAAGAAAGAATGAAAGAGAGAAAGAGAGAAGAAACACATCAGCGCGGAGATATAATGAGTCTTATGACAATAGAGTGCGAGATAGTCATTTAATAAGATCTATGCTAGAGGTGCATGTAGAAGAAAATACACACACTCTCTCGAAAGATCTTTGGAAAATAAACAGTTAACTAACCTACGTCTGCAAGCTTGATGACTCGGTATCAATACACATACATAGATAGATTAAAGATAAATAGATAGATTAAAGATAGATAGAGGCTCGTCGGCTCGTATTGATGACGGAGACGACAGTCTTATCAACACAAACTTCACACCCCCTCCTCCTCCTCCTCGTCTTTATCTATCTCCAGCCGTATAGACACACACCTTCCGTCATACACATACTATACGCATATATGTATATATATATATATAGTATCTATATCATCTGCGACTACTGACTGTATATGACATGTCACAACATATGCGACCTCCGTCTGTACAGGAGCTTCAGATGATACGTTACGGTAGACCAGCTATACATCGAGGTACTACTTCCTGTAGAAGACCCACATACATTTCCTTGTCTCGATCTACTGATCTAAATGAAGAAGAGAAAGAAAGACACTGAGAAAGAAGAAAAGAAGAGAAAACTTACGAGGAAAGGAATGTAAAGAATACAGCAATGCACTCCTACGGAAAGGAGAGCGGCAAAGACCAAGTAGGGATTCGTCTAAACGCCGACACAGACATACGAATATACATAGAGAGAAAGAGAAAGAGCCGAAGATGACAAAAAGAAGAAGAGACAGTGAAGCTAAAATGGAAAAGAAAGAAAGAAGGCTGAAGAGAAGTAAGGGGGAAGGAAAGAGAGAGAGGTTGATCGGTCCATATATATACGTGGAATCTCTTCCTTTGCTTTGGCACCGCACTGAGGAGACAGGCTTCGTTCACTTAGTCATCTACCCTCCATCCTCTCCATCACAAGCAAAGAAAGAAAGAAAGAGTGAGAAAGAAAAAGAGAGAGACAAGAGAGAGGAAGGAGGGATAGAAGACCTATCTGTTTTGCCCCTATGTGATGCTTTCATCCATATAAAGTCCTATCAGACTGCCACACCAAGCCCCGACTATCCTTATACGAAGACCTAAATACATCTATCTTTAATCTATCTATCTATCTATCTGAGTAGCGATCTTGAACCTAGTTCTTTATCTATCTCTTTGCCTATCCCTAATCTGTTTATTTCTACTTGAACTGTTGCTTGATGCTTTCGTTCTTTTAAACACCCGAAGAAGTCAGAAGTAAGGGCAGCATGTAGTCTTATAAAGTGGAAATGGTCTTTCGCTCTCTCTCTTTCTCTCTATCGTCACAATGATAAGGGAGTTGGTTCGAGTAGCCACAGGATGAGGGGTTTCCTCTCTCTCTCTCTCCACGCCCTCCCCAACCCTCCCTGTGTACATACACTATCCACGCACTTGTCTCTTTCTCTCTCTCGTTCTTTCTCTTCCTCCTTCTCCTCTTCTACATAGAACCCCGCACTTCCCTTTCTTCTTTTGCTTACCCAAGGCGGGAGTTGCAGAAGCGAGGCATCTTCCGAGAGCGCATTGAAGGCATTGAACATCTCGATCACTACCAACACCGTCAAACTCAACGTACTCGCCTACACAAGAAGATACAGACAGAAAGAAGAAGAAAGACGACGAAGATGAGACAAGAAAGAGAGAAAAAAGAAGAAGGACAGATACAAATGGAGTGTAGAAATGTTGTGTGAAGATGTATGGATGGATGATAGGGGTGTAGGGAGAGAAGTGTGTCACTTCATGACTTCTCTCTCTCTCTCTCTCCTGAAGAGACAGACGATTTGCAAGACAAAAGAGAAGCTAATAGAAAAGAGAGAAGTCGAGTGTGTGTAGAAAAAGAAACAATGAAGAAAGGAAGGCTATCAACACTATTATAGACGCTCCAAGTGTATGTACAGACACATAGAAAGAAATAGACGTTTTGAGTGTAACTCAAGTTAGTTGGTTGATGATGACGTACTACTAGAATTATAATTATACCTACACACACACCCACCACTCATACTGCATGCATCTTGTATGTACATACATCTATCTATCTCTCATCTATCTTT
>NW_027155389.1:0-239 GCF_002600585.1 Cystoisospora suis | reverse complement strand
ACATATATATATATATCTATATTTGTAGCCTTTATCTCCATAGGTCTACTAGCCAGGCGTGTCCGTGTGAAGGTGTCTTCGTGTGTACTCCTTCCTTTATAGACGTCTTCTTCTGCGGTCTTGCGAGTAACGACGTCTTCCACCTCTATTCGCGACTTTCTCTATTCTTTAGAATCTCTCTTCAACTAGTTGATCTGTGTATATTTTCATCGAAGTCTTATTATATATCATTAGGTATC
>NW_027155388.1:0-283 GCF_002600585.1 Cystoisospora suis | reverse complement strand
TGTCTAACCTCGAAGAAGTTCCTGTCGCGTCTCCCTTCTTTTAATATTTTCGCTTTCTTCTGCTTCTCTTCTCTTTTTGTAAGTTTCCATTTTGTTCCCTTAGGATTTGGGCGCTTCGACTTTGACGTTGTCTTCGCGGAGATCCCTATGTCCGAGCTAGCGGGGTGGGCTCCCGCCGAGGTGTCCAACGATGAGGTGAGTTCTTCGCCGCCTTCATCCCTCTTCCCGTCCGTGGTTCTTCTTCTTTCCCTCTCTTCGTCGAAGGTTCTCCATCTTATGCCGA
>NW_027155387.1:0-383 GCF_002600585.1 Cystoisospora suis | reverse complement strand
CATACAGAGGGAGAGATAATACAGAGAAAAAGAGACACATACACATAGATAGATAGATAGATTAAAGATAGATAGATAGATAAAGATAGATAGATAGATAGATAGATAGATTAAAGATAGATAGATAGATTAAAGATAGATTAAAGATAGATTAAAGATAGATAGATTAAAGATAGATAGATAGATTAAAGATAGATAGATAGATAGATAGATAGATAGATAGATAGATTAAAGATAGATAGATAGATTAAAGATAGATTAAAGATAGATTAAAGATAGATTAAAGATAGATTAAAGATAGATAGATTAGAGATAGATTAGAGATAGATGTGAGTGTGTTTCGCAGTCGTGCCATTTTGGGTTTGTTACGCAGCGTCATTTTC
>NW_027155386.1:11901-16468 GCF_002600585.1 Cystoisospora suis | reverse complement strand
ACGGCGAGATAGATAGATAGATAGGTAGATAGATTAAAGATAGATAGATAGATTAAAGATAGATAGATCAGAGGTAGATAGGTAGATAGATAGATGGATAGATAGACATATGCCAGGTAGATAAGACCGACCACCTACACGAAGAGAAGATGCTGCTGCTGTAGGGAGGCGAGAAGAGTGAGTGACTGAGGGGTGCAAGTCTAACCTGCTTCGCCCTTTGCCTTAACGTTTTCATACACAGCAGCTGCCCTCTCTGCAACTGATCCGACCAGATTTCTTAGGCCTTCTATGCTTGTATTCTCATCAAGTAGAGCTCCTATATGGTCGCCTTTATCTTTCTGAAATTTATACACGGGAACGTTCGATACACCCGCTGATAGAGACGGCGAAGATGCGAAGCTCTCCTGTCCTCCACTACGACTGGTACGAGATCGATGTCCCTCATGATCTTCTTTATCTGTTTTCCTTCCTCCTCCTCCTCCTTGTTCTTCTTTCTCTTTAGAAAGATCTGGAGACGGAGCTTCAGAAGGGGAACGGTCTTGGTCTTCTTTCTTTTCTCTCCGATGCGGGTGCCCTTCTGCTTCTTCTCGTTCACCTCCTTTATCTGAGGATGTTTTCCGAGAGCCTTCCGGTGTACATACACCTCCCGCATGATCATGATGATGAGAGTGAGAGTGAGAAGAAGAAGAACAGGAGTAATTTTCTTCTTCTTCTCCCCCTCCTCCTGGTCCTCCTCGACAGCATGACGAAGTCTCACTACCGCAACAGAGACGTCCCTTATCTTCAGTACCTGTACCTGATCTAGTGTTGCAAATAAGGAGACAGAGAGAGAGACAGAGAGAGAGAATATAATCGAATTTCTGAAAGAAGAAATAAAGAGAGACAGAAGCGAGACAAACAGAAGAAGGAATGAAATTCCACACACCTCCAACAAGTATTATCTAGTCTAGCTATCTTTGATCTATCCGTCTTTAATCTATGTATATATGTCTCTCCAGACAATCTCTACATCTGCATGTCTGTACGTAGGTCTGCCTGTATATCTCTATGTCGAATCGCCTCTTTCTTTCTCTTCTTTTTCCAGGTGTCTGTACAGGAGAAGCGCGAGGTGAGAATCCTTCCTTGTTCTCCTTCTCCTCTTCTTCTCTTACCTCGTTCTTCTTTCTAGATCTTTTCTTGTACTGTAATTGAGAGCCCGTAAACAAGCAGCGATGACGGCATCTTCAACCTCCTTCTCCCATACCACACTTGGCCCTGCTACAGCTGCAGGTGTACGTACACCTGAAGAAGAAGAGGAAGACTGAGAAAGATTGACATTCGTCGATCCTGCCTTTACTTCCATTACTTGCTTCAATAGAGAGGAAGCTAGAGAAGATGAAGAAATATCGCTCATCTTCTTCTCTTCCTTCTCCCCATTCATCTTTACAGAGTCTTCACTTTTTCTTCCTTCTTCACGTTGAAGATTTTCCTTCTCTTCCTTCTTTAACTGCTCGTCTTTCTTGTTCTCCTCTCTTTCTTCTCTGTTCTCTGGTGTACATACACCGCGTATCTTCTCACCCTCTTCTGTCATCGATCTTCCTTTCTCCGTAGAAAGATCAACTCCCCCATTGGGCTTCTCCTCTCCTTCTTTCTCTTTCTTTTCTTCTTCTTCCTTAGCATCTACCGCACCCTTCTGAGACATACCAGTCTTCTCCTCCTCCTCTTCCTTCTTCATCTTCTCCCTCTTCTGTACATCTCTTTCATTTTCTTCTTCTTCTTTGTCTTTCTCTCGTATTGTTTCGGATGCAGCTCTAGTTCGGTCAGAATTCTGGAGTGGGGAGGATTTACTCTCCATACTGAATAGACAGAGAAGAGAAGAAAGAAGGAAAGGAGCAAAAGAAGAAGGACAGGAAGAAGGAAGCTTTGAGAGAGCAAGGAAGTAAGAAGAATGAAGAGAAGAGAAAGAAAGAAAAAGAGACAGCAGCAGGGTCCTTGACTCTGTTGCAGAGATCTTCGAGGATGACACCCCAAGAATCGAAATGAAAAGAGAAGAAGAAGAACAAGGGAGACAGTCTACATGAGGAGGAGAGAGCAGGAGAAAGAGAAGAAGAATAGAGAGAAAGAGAAGATGAAGAGGTAGACATAAATGAAAGGAGGAGAGATAGTAAATAAAAGACCCTGTATGAATGAACGAAGATAGGGCAGAGGAATGGAAGTAGGCAGATCGAGTTGATCTGATTAGGCTTGAAAAGAATCGGAAATGGGCGCGAAGGTCTTCCTTCTCTTCGAAGAAGAAAAAGAAAGAAAAATAAAAGTGACCTAACACATGACAAGAAATGAAGCCATGAAAGATCCACTACGAAAGTCCCTCCTCTGGGAAAGGAGAAGAAGAATAAGGAGAAAGAAAAGCGGACAGCCTCGGAGTGTGTTCGAGGCGCAAAAGAGAAGAGAAGAGAAGAGAAGAGAGAGAAGCTACTGCTGCTGAGCTATCTGAATGAAAAGAACCTCCTCGCCACGATCGCTTAGCAATGGGTAGTGGAGAAGAGAAAGAGAAGGAGAAATAGAGAATAATAGCTGACAAGGAATCTAGTAAGGAGAGTGGCATCGAATGAGAGAGGAAGAAGAAAGAAAAGAATGAGAAGTTGTGCGTGAATCACGCATTCTCTGTGGATGTCTTGAACTCTTCAAGAAAGGGTAAGAAAGAGAAGAGAAAGGACAAAACGCACAAAGTTTTGCTCTTATGCCACCAAACATACACAGACGTTTCTCAATTCCAGCAGAAGGCGTTTAAAGGAGAAAGCTCCTCTTTCCTACACTCTCTTTCCTTCTTTCTTTCTTTCTCTCTTGCCTTGCGTTCTTTCTCGTTGAGAGAGCTTCCTCTGGTTCTTTTCTTTATAGACGAGCACGCCAGTAGACAGAAAGAAAGGAGAGAAAGAGAAGAAAGATATCAGAGAGTCTTTAAAGAAACAAATAAACTGAGTTAAGCGCCATTCATACGCTCTTAAAGGAAGAGGAAGAAAGAAAGAAAAGAAAGAGAAAAAGATCGCAGGGAGAGAAAGATAAGAGGACCTTAAGGTGATGATGTGCCTAGACACCTGAATCTTCTCCTTCTCCTCTTTCTTTCCAGGTCCCCGTGCTTCTTCTTGTCTTCTTCTTCTTCTTTTTCTTCAAGAGAATGAAAGAAGAATGAATTGCATTCTCTGTCAACATGATGATTAGAAAAGAAGAGAAAGAGTTAGATCAAAGCTTGACAAAGAAGGAGAGACTAAGAGATAAGGCATAAGAAGACATCTTACATGCGCCATGATCCTGGAGAGGGCTGCCAACTACAAAGCAAGCAAGCAAGCAAACAAGCTACTTCTTCTTCTTCCTTTTCTTCTTCTTCTTCTCTCCCGTGTTTCTGAGAGAGAAGTCGTCGTTAATGTTTGTCTTTCAAAGTCTATTGTCCTTACTCCTGCTTTAGTAAGCCTCCTTTTCTGGGTCAGAGGAAGGAAAGGTTCTCTCCTTTCTTTCTCTTCTTTCTTTTCTTTCTCTTTCTCTCCCGCTTATGTTGTTCGTGAAGGAGAAAGGCTTCAGAGAGACTTCCACTTCTTTTTCTTTCTCATAAAGGAAGAAGAAGAAGCTTGTAGAAGGAGAAGATGAACTGCGCAAACAAATGGCAAGGAGGAGTCTGTCGTCCATCTCTTTCCTTCTTGCTATGATGGTCTTTCTTACGTTCTTTAGCTTCTTTCAGTCAACTCCTTTTCTTCTTATCTATCATTTCTTTCCTTCTTTTCTCGATAGAGTTGATCAGTCGTCGCCTTTCTCCTCTCTCCTTGTCTGCGTTCATTCTTTCTTTCTCCCTCTCTCTGTTGGCCTATGTTGAAGTAAGGGAGAGAGAAAGAAAGAGAGAGCGCTATTTGAGAGAAGGAGGCAGAGAAACGGGCTAACAAGAAAATTCTTTCCACAAATCATGAAGAGAGAAGGACTTCTTCATTCGTCTGTCCTTTCTCTCTTAAGCATCATTCCTTTTCTTGTCTTGCAGAAAAGACAGCTTGAGAGAATCCCCAGTTGTTTTGACACCTTTCATTCCAAGAGAAATAGCCCGAAGAAGAAGAAGTAGGAGACCGCGCTTTTCTTTCTTCTACTTGCTTTCCTTCTTCTTGCGAGTCTCTTCCGCACGTTTAGAGACAGTCTTTCTTCTCTCTCGTTGCATCATCTTATGCTCTTGTCGTTTTTCTCTTCACATCTTTCTTCTTTATCTTCTTCGCTTTCTCCCCCTCTTTCTTCTCTCTCGTTCTCCTATTCTTTCTTTCTGTAAAGAGAGGGGACATATGGGGGTGTCTAGATCTCTCTCACCCCTCAGTCTGTCGTAAGGAGGCAACATGGCTATTCTTAAGGAAATCTTCAGATGGATGTACACACGTTAACCCTCTCTTCTTCTTCTTCTTTTCTAGTGATCTCTTCCTCTCTTTCTTCTCTGTTTTTCTTCTCTCTTCTCCCCCTATCTCTTAATCTCTTTCTTTCCATCTCAAGACAAGGAAATCTTTTCTTCTCATTTCTCTTCGCTTCTTTCTGACACGAGCTCTTTCCCCACACACATCCTTCT
>NW_027155386.1:0-11783 GCF_002600585.1 Cystoisospora suis | reverse complement strand
GATGAAGAGGATGATACCCTTCTTCTTCTTCTAACACTTCACTATCCGCCTCTCCATGTATTTCTCTCCCCCCTCTTCCTATAGCGTCGCCTCCGCCTTCCTGTCTCACCCTACGTTCCTGGCTACGACGTACCTTTCCGCCGTATATTCTTGTCGGAGGAACAGCTCGAGCTAAGAGAGAAGTGGCTGCTTTAACGGGTCTGTCTTTAGCCTCTCTTTTTCAGCCCTTCAATGGAAGCGCCGTAGCTCTTCGGAAAATCGCCTCAGCTCTCCGTGCATCGTCTTCTTTTTCTTCTCTTCCTGGCTATGAGAGAGGTTGCTATACCACCCCGCATCTCGGGAAGCCTTTCTCTTCATGTGAAGTTTCTTCCCCATCGACGACGGGAGTGGCGAGAAGTTCAAGAGATGTCTGTCTCCTCACAGAGCAGCAAGATGAAGAGTTCATTCGCAGAGAAGGGTATCATCCTCTTCATCTCTATTCTCTTCAAGGAAGCAGTCTCATTCCCACCGTCTCTTCAACATATCCCTCTGGACTACCAGGAGCAGCAGCAGCAGGGGGTGGAAATCGAAGTAGTTCTAGTAGTAGTTCTTCTTCTTCTTCAACTCTTCTACAAGAAGCAAGAGGAGGAGGAGGAGGAAGGCATCAGAGTGAAGCCCCCGGCACGCCTTATTCCGCTAGCCCTGCATGCACTTCAAATCCCAAGTCCACTCGTAGTGCCGGTGCTCCTCATATTCATTCACCTTCGACAGGGGTGGAGAGAAATGGATCGGAAACCGAGGGAGGAGGGATTCCATCCTCTGCTTCTTTTCTTTCTCTTCCAGATGTCCCGCCGTTGAATCTTCGCTTGAATATAAGCTCTCCCATGATGTTTCCCCAGTCGTCTCATCTTCATGGGGGGGGGATAGGAACAGGGGGAGGGGGCTTAGCTGGGAATGCTCTAAGTCAAGGAGGAATGAGCTCTTCTTCTTCCCCTTCGCCAGCGGCCCTTCATCATAGTAGCCAAGCAGGTGCTTCTCTCTTATTAGGACCAGGTGGGGGGGGGGGTGGAGTAGGAGGAGGAGGAAGTAGTCAGAATAGTCCTTTCTTAGGAAGTGGAGGGAATACAGTTGAAAATTCTTCGGGTCAGGCATCTCGTTTCTCATCTCCTGCAAGTAACTTCTTCTCTGTGAGATTTCTTGATGTAGAAGAAGGAGAATTGCCTTCCGAGCTCGCCGCAGATACTCTTGCGACAAGGGTTCTTTCTCAGTGCCCCCCGAGTCTTTCAGATCTTAGTATGTACAGTCTAGCTTCTTCTCAGGCTTCAGGTGTACATACACCTTTTTCTGCTGCATCACCTTTCTCGTCTCAGCAAGCACGTACAAGTGGAGTTCGTTCTTCTGCTTTTTCGCCCTTTGTTTCTGATCTTCCCTCCACGTCTAAATCGAGTGTCTCTTCTTCTTCTGATAGCGGGGGAGCAAGAGACAGAGATACATTGCGGAGAACAGGAGGAGACAAAGAAGACAGAGGAGGACCCCACCCCTCTGGAGATTCTCATTCTTCTTCTTCTTTTCATGCCCTCAGTAAAGAAAGTAGTCAGGCGATTCCTCTATGCAGCACAACAGGCACGAGAGGCATAGATCTCCAGTGGTACAGCGACTGGGATGGGGTGGTCTTCGAGAGTCTACGATTTAGCGAGCATGAGGCTTGTTGTCAGCCTGTCGGTCTTATTCTCATAGCAAGTAGCCACGATGAAGATCCTGTTTCTGCTCTAGAGGAGCTCCTTCATACCAAGTATCTCCCGTCTCTTTGTGAAAAGTATGTGTTGGATCCTAATCCTGCAAGAGCTCTTGTTCTTCTCGATATTCATCCTGATGCGTATCAAGCCAAGAGCGATCTCGCATCAGCTCGACACCACAAACCTAAGGCCTCTTCTCGGAAGAAAGATCATCATCATTATGAAGAAGAAGAAGAAGGGTCGCATAAGGAGAGGAGAACCTCTTCTTCTTCTACTTCAGGTGAGGGGGGAGAGGGGGGGAGAGGACAAGAGGAGGAAGAAGAGAAAGGGAATGGAGAAGACCTTCATAAGAAGAAGAAGACATTGTTGAAGCCTTATCATGATGATGAGAGGGGGAGAGGGAGAGAAGAGACAGAGGAAGAAAGAGACGTAATGGATGGAGAGAAGAGAGGAGATCTAGAAGAGAAGGTCGGATTGCTAGAAGATGAAAGAAAACTGAGAAGGCATGAAGAGAATAAGAGACCTTCTTTTTCTTCTCCATCTCGAAGTGAAGAGCTCTTAGAACGACTTTGCGCAGCGTTCCCCCCGGCGAACTGTCATCTCCTCACTATAGGAAGAAACGCCACTTTGAAGCCTCATTGGCAGGTAAGTGTAGAGGAGAGAAGAGAGAGAGACAAGAGTTCCTGTCAAAGACCTCCTCCTTTCTTTCTTTCACGCACGGATCGAGAAGAACGGGGAGAGGAAGCATCCATCATTCTCTCTCTCCCTGGGAAGCTTGTAGTCAAGTGCATGATATGACACAGGTATCAGAAGAAAGGGACAAAAATAGAGAGGGAGAGAGAAGGACCTCGTCGATCCATGGCTATGTATGAAGATGAACGTGTATGTGCATGTACATGTATGTATGAATATACGTGTGTGGGTGTATATAAAATCTTCCTATCGAGGAAGTCTTAGAGAGTAGTAGAGAGGGGTCGTGTCTTTCGTTTAGATACAAACCGATGTGGCTTCTGTACAAGGCTGTCTGACTAAGAGAGAAAGAAAGATAGACAAAGTGCATATATAGGGGAGAGCTTCTTCTTCTTCTTTCTCTTCCTTTTGACTCCTTCCTGTCTCTCTGTGTCTGTGAAGACAAGCGTGTTGCTTCTTCGTCTTCATCATCTTGTTCACCTCCATAGAGGCTAGACCAGAAGGGAGAAGAAGTAATTAAATGTTGTAATCCTTCTCATTTCCATGCGAAAAGAGCGGAGATGTAGGGGAAGCAAGGCGGGGATTTTTGTTCGAAATTCTCATGACGCATACACGGCGGTCTTCTTAGACTTCGTGAAGTAAATGCCACTTCATTTTCTTTCGAGACATAGTCGATGCTCTTCATCTTCTCCTCTCCTTTTTCCTCTTCCTCTCCTCCTCCTCCTCCTCTTCATGAGGGAGACGGGTCGTCAGCTCACAGGGGTCTATTGATGTCTCCATAGCTCACTGGAACTACCAAGCAATGGGCCATTCATCTTCCCTCTCTCTAGCATGTCTAGATAGATATACGGTGCAGATGCGTCTCTAGAGAAAACAAAGAGAGAGACTGGGAGAACGAAAGAAGCTCCGTGACTGCATATATACATACATCTGTGTATAGGTGTGGAGGGAGAGAGAGAGAAAGCGATAGATAGATAGATGGATCAAAAATACATAGATTAAAGATAGATAGATAGATTAAAGATAAAGATAGATTAATGATAGATAGATCAAAGATAGATTAGAGGTAGATTAAGGATAGATAAGCGTTTGTATTTGAAGCTTGGAGTGAGTGTGGGAGAGTGAGGTGTACTTTCACTGGTGGAGATGATGTCTCATGAGGAAGATTTTAAACCTTTTCTGAATTCTCTCTTTTCTCTTTCTCGTTTGCTTTTTGCTCGGGGGGTGTATGTACAGCTTCTTCCAGCTATCCGATACCTCTATAGTCAACATCTGTCTGTAAGTTTCTCTTCGACCTTATCAGGAAACCTCTTTCCTACGTTTCTTTCGCCAGCCACGGGGTCTTCTCCTCCTCCGACTTTCTCTTCATCCCCTCCTCCCATCCCCCCTTCTTCTTCTTCTTGGGCCTCTCCTGAGGGTTCTTCTTCTCTCCAGAGTGGGTACGTCTCTTTTCGAAATCCCCATTCTTCTCCAGGTACATCTAGAGAAGGAGGATACGATTCTTCTTCTTCTTTAAGTAGTGATAATCTCTCAGGAGCTTCTTCTTTCTCTTCTACGAACTCCGCAGAAGGCAGCGTCATTTCCCCTCATCCTCCCAATGAAGATCTCTCTTCATCTCGTTGTTTCTCTTCTTTAAGTCCATCGGATATTCTCTCCGTGATTAATTCTTCTCTCCCTCTTCCTGTCGCTTCAAGACTCCCCTCGAGTACCCCCGCTGCTCCTCTTCATCCTCTAACTAATAGCGTCGCTAATGCCTCGGGTGTATGTACACCTGGAGGAGCCATGATGACATCGAAGTTTCGAGGAGATTCATCCACAGGGGGGGGAGGAAGTCTTCTTCTTCCTCCAACTGTTTCTTCTTCCTCTTCACCTTCTTTCTCTTCATCTTACCATTCACATGTGGCTCCTTTATGCTGTCTAGACACTTCCTTCTGTGTCGGTTTAACGTGGGCGGATCTGCATTCTCTTTCTGCATTTGTCCAGCATTTCGTCAATACAGGAATTCTCCCCTGGATGGAACGCAAAGCTCGACAACTTGATAGCTCTATCTCCAGTAATCGTAAAGGCTTTCGCAACCAGTTAAGATATCTATGGAGAAAACCTAAAGCTTCGACAACCCTTACAGGGGGGGGAGGCCATACTGCAGGAGGCGCAAGTACGGGAGGTATCTCGAGTGGATCCATCGCCTCGATCTCTTCTTCTTCTTCCTCTTCTTCAGCTAGCTCAGTTGTCGCGAACGTAGCTGAACAAGCTGGGGGGGCTGCTGAAGCTCTCCTCTATGCTGTTGGAGGAGCTCTCCTTGGAGGTATTTCATCTTCCTTACAGAAACTGTCTCTCTCGGTCTCCATATGAGAGATCAATCGATGTGTCCTGTTGCATGTACGCATGCATCTCTATATGTGGACGTTTACGCTATCAGCATCTATCTATCTATCTATCTTTAATCTATCTGTCTAACTATCTNNATAGATACAGATGTAGAGAGATAGAAATGTTGATACTTCATTTGGAGAAATCGGAATAAGTGAAACAAATATACACATGAGAGGGAGAGAAAGAATGAAAGTAAAAGAAGACGAAAAGGAGAGGACGACAGGCTTCATTTGAATAAGACCTGTCACATGTATCCGTCGCTGTCACTGCTCTGTTGTTCGGGTGTACATACACCTCGCGATGTGTACTGTGTTTCTATCCCGTCATAATAGGTACTACGGCGATCAACCCTATGATCTTAGCTATGCGCCGGCTATCTATCTAGTCTAGGTAGATGAAACTTTTCTTTTTCTTCTGCTGGTGATAGCTTTCTATTGGAAACAGAAAGGAAATGAAGCGTAGCTAGTCAGCTAGCTAGCTAGCCGGTTAGCTGCTTAGTCACTCGTTGAATTCTGAAGAGAAGGAAAGATGAGAATAGATGAAAGGTCGTTCTTGCTTGGGCGGATGAAAAGAGATAGAACGAAAGAAAGGATGGGGGAATAGACTTATCTCTATCACTCTGTAAAAAGGCAGATGGAGAAAGGTATTTGTACATCCTTCTCTCACACAAGCGCCTCCAAGACTATCGTCGCATGCATAGATACTAATCTATCTATCTATCTATCTAACGTTAATCTATCTATCTATCTATCTTTAATCTGTATATCTATCTATTCATACATAGGCGTCTGTATGTAAACCTGTAGAAGTAGAAATCTCTTCCCCTATTCTCTCGTCCGTTTCTTTTCCTCTCTTTCCTTCTTCCTCTCTACCTTCTCTTCTTCTTCTTCTCTCTTTCCCTGTGCGTGCTATAGAATTCGCGAGTCCGTTCTTTTCATCGAAGTTTCCTTCTTCTTCTTCTCCATTCTTATCAGGCGTGACGTCAGGACAGAGTAAAGGAGGACCTCCTGATGCCTCTTCCTCCAGTCTATCTAAGCCTTCTCAGACTTCTTCTCCCGGCTCGCCTCCTCTTGCCTCCTCCTCCTCTTCTTCTTCCTCCTCCTCGACGTCTAGTGCTTCCTCTCAATCCACCACTTCGACGTCTCCTCCGGCAGCTCACGTACAGACGGCCTATCAGGTGGGCTCTCTTCTTATCAACGACTTCCCACGCACGTCGAGGTGTGTAGATATACATATACAGGTGTATATACATGTAGATGTCTCAGTGTACTTTCAGTTGAGGGGTATATGTTTCTCTCTTGTCCGTCGCGGTCTTTCTCTTCGTTCCTTTTTTCTTTCTCAGTGTCTCTGTCTCTGTGTGTATCTAGGTGTCTGTTCTCTCGACTGTATGGATGGGATATAGATCTTTATCTTTTTATGAGAAAGTGTCTATTGTTCTGATCGGGAGTAGTAGTAGTGGTAGGGGGGAGTGGCAGTGCTAGGAAGAGGAGGAAGAGGAGGAGTCGTTAGTTGGAGGTTCGAGTAGTAGTATATCTTTCATGTAGGGGGTGTCTACTGTCGTTACTCGAGTTCTTAATGAGAAGAAGAAGAGAGCTTTCGGTGCATGCATAAGCCTAGAGATCACGCTTTCTCTCTCTCTCTCTCTGTAGGGGGTGTGGCATGGCAAGCATCCCTCGCATCTTGATGCTCATTTCCACCATACAAAGATATACATGTATACACATATAAATATACATATATATATATACATAGATGCATACCGAGAGAGAGAGGAAATTGCTTTTTCTGTTTAGAAGAAGAGGAAGAAACGAAGATCTTTCATTCATTTATCTCACCTCTCTCTCTCTCTCTACACGCACAGAGAGAGAGAGAGAGACTAAGAGAAAGAACTTACAGGTTCATTCAGGTTGCATGCATTTTCTCGTCTTCCCTGCGGAGGTTATCTTTCTATCTCCCTATCTGTATCCATGCATCACTACGCCTCGCTAATTTTCTTATCTTCTCTCTCTTTCTCTTTCTTTGTCTCCATGTTCTTTTTTCTTTTTCTCCCGTCTTCTTCTTCTTCCTTTGTGCATGTCTGGTCCCTGTTCTCTTTCTTTCTTTTTCTTTCTTCTTTTTTTTTCATGTTTTATCTTCTGTCTTTGGTGCTCTCTGTTCCTGTTTTATTTAGTTGCATGCAATCGAGTGGCAGTACCGTCTATTAGGCGACCTGCAGCTTTTCTTTGACAATGCAGAGGCCGCTCTCCAAAGCTTTCGAAGTTGCGCTGCAGATTTCAAGCAAGATAAACGATGGAAACATTTCGGTAAGAAGAAAAGAGTCAAAGAAGAAAAAGAATGAAAGAAAGAAAGAAGAAAAAGAAAGAATGAACGAAAGAAAGAAGAAAAAGATAGAATGAAAGAAAGAAACAAAGAAGAAAAAGACAGAGGGTGTGCGAAGAGACGAGAGAGAGAGAGAGATGGAGAGCAGAAAGAAGGAAAGGAGAAAAGAAGAGGGTGGTCTCTCTTCTTCACCCTTAGGATCTTCTTCTTCTTCGTCCTCTTTCTCTCTCTCTTCCTTGATGCGAATCTTGTCTATTCTTATGGTGGATTCTTTCCTTACCAAACCTTAGGGGCAGTCCATCGAGATTTGTCTCTCATCTAGCTATGTATCACTGCTTACCATATGTGTGTATCTATATACACGTCTATCTATGTATATATATATATATATATCTAGATAGAGAGATGTGCGTAGAGGAGTTTCTCCGGAGTGGAGAAGCAGCGCATGTCAGGAGAATGACGAAGAGGGAGGGAGAGAAATAGTCAAACAAGAAGAAAGTCTTATTCGTACCAGCATCAGTCATCCTAGTAGTAGTAATAGGGGAATAGTAGTCCCCATGTATGTATATCTTTCCAGTTCATAAGCTGAAAGCGTCAGTAGGGTGGAATAAGACCTAGGTGCTGGCGATTGCATAGAGGAGAGTCACTGACGACTTTCTCATCTCTAGAGTCGGGGTGTACATCGAGATACAGATACATACGTGTCTTCTATACATGTAGAGATCTCCTGTATTGCTGCAGTGTATATACACCTATGTGTTTCTAGAGATTCTCAATGACTGGCTGTCTCATCAGTCCTTCCAGCGTGGAGCATTTCTTTCTTCTTCATTTTCTTCTTCTTCTTCCTTTTCTTCTTTGTTTTTCTTTTCATTCTTTTAGTCTTTTCGTAGGTCTTTATCGGGTAGTGTGTCTACTCATAATGTACTGGATCGATCATACATGCAGCGATACATAAGTCAAGACACCTCTATACACATACATAGCCACGTCTCTTTCTTCTCCTTCTCTATATATCTTTTCATCTCCCGCCTCTCTTCTGTAGGAAGTAACAAGGATCGATCTTTCGTCTCAAAACACATACCACGCCTCTCCTCCATCTTATAAGTGACGGATACCTTAGATCATTACACCCTCTCCTTTCTTTCTTTCTTTCTTTCTCACTCTTTCCTTCTCACCCTTTCTCTCTCTTCTTTTCTCATCTTCTTTCTCTTCTTTTCTTGTCTCTAGCGGGGGCGTATGAGATGTGTGCCGTATGCCTCCACTTGACGGGAGCGCCTCGGCGTGAAGTCGAGTCTTGTATTGAACAAGCCTACAATGCCTACGTCAAGGTAAGCCAAAATAAACGCGCGCCTCTTCTTCTCATTCTTCCATAAGAAACAATAGATGGAGTAGAGAGAAGAAGAAAAGGAGCATGAAGATGATAAGATCGAAAGAAGATCTCGGGGGTGCGAAAAAAGGGAGGATTTTGCATCGTTAGACAAGGAAGTATTTCCACATCTCGTTGTGTGACATAACATGGAAGGTTTCGACTCTCTGTATCTAGATTTGGATTTCTATCCCTCTCTTCTTTTCTTTTTGACGGCTTATATTCGGATTGGGCTTCATTCTCTCTAGGGGTGTATGTATGGGTTTGAGAAAAGGAGGTGTCTGTGTGTCGATTGTTTCAGAAGGAAGAGGGGGAGAGACAGAGAGGGAAAGGGACTGACAGGTCGAGCCAAAGAGTAGGGAAGAGAAAGAAGAAATGAAAGAAGGAGTAGATACATGCTTTCTTCATTCATTCACTTCTTCTTCTTCTTTTCTTCTTCTCATACTCACGGCGTCCTTGTCATGTAGAACGACAAAAAGCATCTCGGCCCTTCATGCATATAAATATGTAGGTGCAAATAGATAGCTAGATCAAAGAGAGCCAGATCTAAGATGTCCATATAGGTATGTATAGGTGCAGTTACGTCAAGCGAGGTGTAAGCTTGAGTAGGCTAGGAGAGAGGAAGTAGAAGACGTTTGCCGATCACTTTGGAAATCTGTTTTATATACACCTCTCTCTCCATGTGAAGAGGAAGATCAACACATTCTTTCTCTCTTTCTCTCTCACTCTCTCTCGGTCTCTTCTCTCTCTTTTCTTGTTTGTCTCTCGCCATCCCTTTTGAGTCCTTTTGACTTCTTCCATACTTTCTTTCTACCTCTTCTATCGGAGTTCATTCTTCTTCTTCTTCTCTTCTTCATCCTCTTCTTATGACTTCTCCTCTCTGTCTACCTATCTTTCTTTCTTCTTCTTCTTCTTTGATCGTGTTTCTTCTTTCTCGATCCCTGTGTATTTCATTCTCTCCTAGGCGTCAGCAGGACGTCTGGCCCTTCGATGTGTGTTACTGGGGAATCGATTGTCTATCGATTCAGCATCGATTCTCCCTTTACCAGCACCTTTCTCACCGTTTTCGCCTTTTCTTCATCTACGTCAGCAGTGCTTAAGTCCAACTGACGCCTCAGCCGTCGACTCTGCCGTTGAAGCAGCGAGACGGCTCTTAGCGGCAAACGCGGAGCTCCCGACTCTCGATGCTAAAGCTCGTTCTCGAGAGAGACAACACCCCCAGATGGTCATTAAGTCTCTCCCTCCCTCTTCTTCTTCTTTGTCTACTGCAAAGCCAGGAGGAGATCCCAGTGTCACTTCAGTCCATTCGATTCGATCCAATATAGGGGGGACCAGTGAGGTAGGCAAAGGTGTAGAGAGTGCTGTGAATACGTCGCATGCACAGCTCCATCCAGCCAGTCATGTAGCGACAACAGCATCGACAGGAGGGGGAGGAGGAGGATCGACGACTGGAACTTCTGGGGGTGGAGCGACGGCGCTTCCAGCATCGACACCGTCTTCTTCATCGTCGATAAGAGCTCAGTGCGAAGCGATAAGAAGTGCGATGCTTCTTGAACAGGCAGCTCTATGCTATGAGCAGGCCGGGGTCTCTCATAGAAGAAGAAGAAATTTCCAGCTAGTCATGGCAGGACACACCTATTATAAGGCTGGTAAGAAGAAGAAAAAGGAGACGAACAAGAAAACAAAGAAAAAGAATACAGAGAAAGAGAAAGGCGGCAAGAAGAACTGTCACCAACCTTTCATTCCCTGCCCACTGTATACACATGTGTATAGATAGTATATACTATATATACATGTATATATATGTATATACATACACATATATATATATATATATGTGTATATACTACACCATCAGTGGGCAGGGAATGAAATGTTGGCGATAGTTCTTCTTGCCACCTTTCTCTTTCTATATATATATACATATACATATCTGCTGTCTATATGCCTTTCTCTCTCTCTCTATATATATATATATGGTGTCAGTATGTGTATATGACGAGATAGTAGACGGGGGGGGAAGAAGATTTTAATGGAGCTATTTAGATGAATAGGTGGGAATGCAGTTATGTTACAAGCAGGTGGACTATGACGGCGAATAGCTTCTTGAGAAGTTCATAGAAAGAGCATCGATAAGTAACTAGCTCATCGATGCATCTCCTCACCGACACTTCCCCGAACACACGAAACAGCAACGGCCCCGCCGCTGAGAAGTACACCTCGAAAAGACTGTAAGTGTCATCTTCTCTCTTTCTCTCTTTTTCTATATATATAGATAGATATAGATATACTTGGATAGATTTCTATATAGACCTCTCTCTGTATGTGTGTGGAGAGAGCGTTGGGTCGTTTCTTTCTTTCTTTCTCGTTCCCTTCTTCCCAGTGGTCTGAGCGTTCGCCTTTCAGATGCATGTATATATATATATATGTGTATATACATCCATATATATATGTATACATATGCATAGATATATTGTATATATCTCTATTCGTATGTCTGTATCTGTAGGACTTTCTATGGACTGCGTCTCACACGACTACAGAGGTAGAGGATTCCGTATATATAGATATGTATATATATATGTATATATACATGCATAGGCAGTCTTTCTCCCCTCTTTCCTCTCCTTCTTCTCTTTTTCTAGAGGGATAGCACTTCAGTCTAATGGGAGATAGACCAGGAGGATCGACATGTGACGAGTCTTGTCGACTGTACACTGTCTACTACACATCTGTCTCTATCTGTCTACGTATCTTTATCTATCTCTTTACTTATCTATCAGTTTGTTTAGTTATGCGAGCTTACCACTCCACATTCTCTTCTCTTCTTTCCCTATTATCCTTCCCTGTACAGGCCCTTTCAAAACAGAGAGAAAGTAGTCTTTCTTTCTTTCTCACACTTCTGTCTTCCCGTCTCTTAGTCCCTTTCATCATCATTATTATGATCATCTCTTCTATCCCTTCTCTCTCTCTCTCTTATTCTCTCTTTCACTATCTCTTTTGAAGAATTTCTTTCTCACTCTTCCTTTCTTTTTCTTTGCTGTGTGCTGCAGGCTTCAAGCGCTTGGCCCTGCGGTGTTACATGTGTGTGGCGAGTCAGTATGAGTGGTGTGGCTGGCAGCACATCTCTCAGCATCTTCGATTTATCATGGCTAGACAAGCTTTCTCGTCATTCATAGGCATGNNGGCTCTTCTCGATGCTGTAGCTTCTGTCTATCAGATACGCCAGATTGTCCGAGGTTCTCTTCCTTCTTCTTTTGCTTCTCCGGCGGCTCTTCTCGGACAACTTCTTCTTATGGCGCGGAGAATGGGGATACCAA
>NW_027155385.1:3786-5451 GCF_002600585.1 Cystoisospora suis | reverse complement strand
TCCTAAATCTATCTATCTATCTATATATCTTTCTATCTATCTATCCTAAATCTATCTATCTATCTATCTTTAATCTATCTATCTATCTATCCTAAATCTATCTCTATCTGTAGATATATGTAGATAGTAGATAGATACATGGATCAACCCTGTATAGATGTATATAGGGAGAGAGTAGATAGAGGATGAAAGTGCGTTCGAAAAGGAGAAGAAGAGCTAGCCTCCCCCCTAGCACGTACCTCGGCGTCTTTTTCCTTCGCCTTCCTGTGGTGGTGGAAATTTCATCTCTCTATACTGGTTGAAAGAAGAGGGTGAAGGCAAGAAAATGAAGCTCTTCTTCTTTTCTCCTCCATCGTCAAAAGAACCCTCGTGCTCCTGTCCAATATCATGATGAGAGAGAGAAGAGAGGCTATCGGGGTTGCTGTGTTGCTGTGTATCTCTTTGAGAGAAAAAAGAAGAAGAAGGAGAACCCGCCACTTGTCTTCTTTCAGTTCTCCCGTATTGTCTTAGGAAATCTCCGCCAAGAATAAGAAGGTGATCCTGATCCGATGAGAGACAGATGTCTCCTGGAGGAAAAGAAGAAGAAGAGAGATTTTCTCTCTCTCTTGCTTCTCTTTCATAGGCGGTTTGTGGTGTATGTACACCATCGGAAGTTGGCTTGTTGGTAGGAGAGGTAGAAGGACGAGAGCCTGAGGAACCCATCTTGTTCACTTCTCTCTTCTTCTTTCTTTCTTTGGTAGATTAGGGAAGGGAGAGAAGAGCGGAAAGGATGAGAAAGAAAGAGGGGAGGAGAAAAAAGAAGAGATAGACGAGAAAAGCGAGTTCTTTCCGAAGAAGAAAGAAAGTACAGAAGGACTATGTGCGTCAAGAGAAAGAAAACGCGAGAGGAAAGAAGGCGAAAAGGAGGGGGAAAGAAAAAGAGAAGAGGGGGGAGAGACTTGAAAGAAAAAGAGAAAGTAAGAAAGAAAGATTTAGGCCAGAAGAAGACAACAATAGATCAGTTGATACATCACAGAGAGAGAGAGAGTAGGGAATGGAGTGAGAAGATTCTTCTATACAAAGAAAGGAAGAAAGAAAGAAAGAAAGAAGAGAAAGAGATGATAGAAATGAGAAGAAGAGAAAGGAGAGAGAGGACCAGCAGAGAGAAGAAGAAAGGGGAGAAAAAAAGAGGAGAGGAGAGAATGACAAAGAAGAGAAGAAAATGAAGAGAAGAATAGGCAGATAGATCGTTCAAAAGAGAGAAAGAAAAGAAGAAGAGAAATGCTTTCTTCTCTGTTCCTTAACAAATGACCTTCTCAAGACAGAAAGAAAGGAGATTCTTTTTCCCTTTCTTCAAAGAAAAAGTTGTGGAGAGAAAGAAAATGATACATGAGAAAGAAGAAGATGAAACAGATAAACCACCGCTAGAATATAAGAATACATCTACCACCCCTACTACTACTAGAGAGAAGAAAAAGAAGATCGAACTAAAAAGGAAAGAGTTCTCCTAAAGAAGCTCCAAACTCTCTATTCTTCTTTCTTCTTCTTCTTTCTCCTCCTCATTCATCGCACACCATGATCGTTAGAAAGAAGAAGAAGAAAAGGAAAAAATATTTCTCTCTCTCTCCACCTCTCCTCTTCTTTCCTCTGACTCCTCCCTCACTCTTCTCCATCTCTCACCTAGAC
>NW_027155385.1:829-3777 GCF_002600585.1 Cystoisospora suis | reverse complement strand
AGACTTTCTTTCATCTTCTTCTTCTTCTCCTTTTCTTCTTCTTTTTTTTTTCTTGCCTTCTCAATCTCTCTTCTTCCTTCTCTCCCCCTTCTCTTCTTCCCTCTTATTCTTTGGTCTTTCTTTCTTTCTATTCATCCTTCTTGTTCTCTCCTCTTCTTTTGAGTCCTCTTCCTTTCTTTCCTGCTTTCTTGCTTTTCTCCTTTCTCTTCTTTCTTCTTCTTCTCCTCTCCGTGTTTTCTCACTCTTCCTTCTTTTCTTTTCCATTCGTCGTTGCATTCCTAGCTCTTCTTTGTGTGGAGAAAAGTTGTCCTCTTCCCTTCTCCTTTCTAGAAAGAGAGAAAAGTCGAGAACTCGCCCAAGAGAAAGATAGAGAAGCCAGGAGACACATCATGATGAAGCTTTTACAGAAAGGGAGAGAGAGAGAGTGAAAGAAAGAGATCTATGTCTATACAGTCCTAGCCAAAGAAAGAGTTTGGCTAGAACACGTGCACACACATACATACATATACATACATATATTTATACAGATGTATACAGATATGTATATACATACATGTATACGTACGCCCTTAAACATAGATTTAGATACATACCTTGTATGCATACGTGCGTGCCGAGAGGGAGAGAAAGAAAGAAAGAAAGGGTAGAGGAGATGACTGATGGATGTGGCTGTCTCTGTATGAAGATCTCATCCTTCCTATTCTCTCTCTCAGCAGTATTCAGAGAAAGAGAAGAAAAAAGAAGAAAGCACGTCAGGAAGCGTCTTTCTCGATCTAGATTTTCCCTCTTCATTTGAAAAGAGAAATCTCTCTGGAAGAGGATGACACTTTAAAGAGTTGAGAGAAAGAGAAAGGAAGAAAGAAAAGAAGAGAGAATGTTTTCTAACTTGCGAAGAGTCCTTGGCACACTTCGAGTGTATGTACACCTGAGGTTCACCCGGGGATGTCGCTGCCTCTCGCACCTGCTTTTTTCTTTCTCTTTCTGCGACCTTCTGTTTCGTCTGCTTGCTATGTGAAGAGTCTCTTCTTTTTCTCTTTTCTTCTCTGTGAAGGAGGCTGGTCTCTACCCCCTTTCGTACAGGTGTATAGAGACACACGAAACATGACCTAGGGAGAAGCAAGAAACTACGGCAACGACGCCTTGAACCCGTGCTCCATCTTCTTCTTCTTCCTATCTATCACTCTATACGCAGATACACATACAGTCCATTTACGTGTATGTGTATATGCATTCATATACATAACTCTATGCCTTCATGGATACTTACTTGGGCCCCCGTGGAAGATGCGTACATCTCTCTAAGTGCCTGACTATCCACATATACCAGACAGAGATAAAGTAACACACTATACACATCTCTCTATCTCTACATGTATGTACCAGCTGCGTACTGGCTATCTATCCCTACTTGTATAGAGAGAGAAAGAGAGACACGGCTCTTGGTGTGACGCAAGGAGCCTTTCCCGCTATTTTCAAGAGAAGCGAAATAAGAGAGAGAAGAGAGAGAGAGTGAAGATTGATAGGAACGAATGAGAAAGGAACAAAAAGAACTGTAGAATTGGAATTGCAATATCATATCTCTCCCTCTTTTCCTGTCCTTCTTGTCTCGTCTCTCGCTCTCTCTTACTTTCTATCACCCCTGTATGTGAAAGATCAGAGACAGACACAGTCTACAGGCTTGAGATCCACACCTACACAGAGAAATCCCCACATATAGAGAGACATACATGCATACATAGAGCTATATATATAGAGAGAGAGAAAGATGTGGATATGTACGTCTTTTACTTCAAGAGATTCTTCTCTACGTGGAGATGACAAGATGACTAAGACCGGACTTAATTAGTTAGTCCTTCCCTTTCGATGACTCCTCTTCTTTCTTCTCTCTCTTCACTCTAGTTTGTTCTGATTGATCTTCTATCACTCTTGCCTCACTCTTTCATTCTTTCTCTCCTTCTTATCTACACCTCTCTCTCTGTCTCTCTATACTTTCCTTTTCTCTATCTTTCTCTATTTAAAAGACAGAGTAGACTCCATTCCTTTCTCTTTCGCTAAGGTGGTCTCGACCCTCTTTCTTCTTTTCTCCCCCCTCTAGCCTTTGCATGCACTCAATAGTGTCATGTGTATTTTTCTGTGTGACAACGACCATCACGGCTTCTGAGACAGAGAGATAGACAGATAGATTCCTGCAGGCTATCAAGCCGACGCCTAGCTAACTAAAAGAAAGAAGGAAAGAGACAGGAGAGAGATGCTGATCTATGAGAAAAGAAAAGCAAGCAAGGAGAGAAAGAGAATGAAGAAAGCGAGGTTTCTTTTCTTCCTCTTTTCTCTCTTCTTTTGAAGCAGACGAAAGCAAGTCGAGAAGGAAGGAAGATAGTCGATTCTTCTTCTTCTTGTTCTGGCGAGAAAGAAGAAAATGGCGATCTCCACAAGGGGAGATTCAGCTGCTTCTTCCTTCTCTTTTCTTTCTTCTTTTCTTTCTTTTCTTTCTGTTATCTGTAGTGATACTTGAGAGAAAGACAGCGAAGAATTCCCCTGGAAGGAAAGAAGGGAGGGACAACAGAAAAGACCCGCGCTCTCTTCTATGGGTTAGGAAGTAAGTAAGATAGAAAGATAGTTAGATAAAGAGATCCCTTTTCTCTTGCTTCTTCTTTCCTTGTTACGAGAGAGAATCTCTTCGTATCCTTTCATATCCTTCTTTTGCTCCTATCTTCTTCTTCGTCTTCTTCGTTATTCTCCAGGTCTCTAGATTCCTTCTTTCTCTCCTTCTTTCTTTCGTTCTTTCTCTTCTTTCTTTTCTCTTATTGAGATTTCCTCATTCTCTCGAGACAAGAGGGAGTCTTTCCTACCGTCGCTTGTCGACTCCTTCCTTGATCGCTCCTCTTCCTCTTCTTCTTCATGCAGCCCAAACAGCATTCCCTCCTCTTCTCTTCTCTTCTTTCTTTCTT
>NW_027155385.1:512-643 GCF_002600585.1 Cystoisospora suis | reverse complement strand
GGAACTTTTTAGCCTATCTTTTGACTTTGTCCGTTTTTCTTCTCCAGACCATCGGTCTATTGTATTACATAGGAATCTATTCTCTTCCTTTCTTAGCTTTATCAGCCTTCGATTGTCTTGTCCTTCTTTCT
>NW_027155385.1:0-315 GCF_002600585.1 Cystoisospora suis | reverse complement strand
GAGGCCCTCGAGGAAGTGTCGTGGAGGTCTTTCTTCTCTTTGTTCTCTCCTGCGTTGTTTATTCCTTGCTAGGTTTCCGAGCTTTAGATCAACTTGTAGGAGGTGTCTCTCAGATCTCCACAGAAGCGATGCTTCTGACAGATTGCATTATGCATGTGGTCCTCGACTTCATTGATCTTACTGCCGCTTCGTTCACGTATTCTCTTTGCCCTAGGGCCATCAATACGCAAATGTCTTGGCTGCGTTTGCTCGTGGGGATTCTCGTCTCTTTAGCCATCTTTCTTCATGCCTATTCCTTTCTTTCATCGTCTTCAC
>NW_027155384.1:2180-2489 GCF_002600585.1 Cystoisospora suis | reverse complement strand
CCAACACAATCCGCCCACTCAGCCCGATACAGCAGCACGAAGAAGGGAGAAGCGCCAGCCTGAGAACGACAAGCAGGCACACCCAGACGCATGAGAGGAACACCCCCAGAGGCCACGCGAAGCCTGCAAAGGGCAGAGACTTACCCCAGCGGGTCCAAAACCGCCAACCCGAAGACAACGAATCTCGTGGAATTGAGCTTGTACAACTTGCCGACGACGAGGATATGGAGCCGTCGCAGAGACAACCCCAGAACAAAAAACTTGAGATGAAGGCACAGGCAGTCACCGGAAGTAGCACCACAATGAGAC
>NW_027155384.1:1459-1630 GCF_002600585.1 Cystoisospora suis | reverse complement strand
GAGCCACGCCCAAACCAACGACGGACCGAAGCAGCGTCACAATACGCGAATTCTTCCATGATGGCCACCCCGGAAGGAAGAAGGGGAAGCGGAAAGACGGGAAAGAAGCAAAGGCGTAAAGAAATTACGGAAAAACGCACCCCAGAACCAGTTCCCAAACAGAGAGACGCT
>NW_027155384.1:685-1089 GCF_002600585.1 Cystoisospora suis | reverse complement strand
AGCGACCCAAACCACGGGAACCGGCCCAACGGCGATTGTCTAAAATTGCCCGACCAGACGGGGCACATAGCGCTCAAGCCCAACCACCGCAAAAACAAGAAAGAATACCGGCCAGACACAGATGAGCTCCTCCTGCAGAGCGTAGAGCTGGAAGGAACCAGGGTCACAGCGCTCATGGACACAGGAGCCTCAAGAAGTTTCGTTCACCCGGAGTTGACACGAAAGCTGAAAACCGGGAGCAAAGCGTTGCTTCACCCCTATTCGTTTTCAGGAATAGCAGGACCTACCCTACAGGCCACACATTGGATCCCGAGGGCCACCATCAAGATTGGGGGATGGAAAGGGCACCATCACCTGCTGATAGCCGACCTAGGACAAGATCTCATCCTAGGACTAGACTTCTG
>NW_027155384.1:0-558 GCF_002600585.1 Cystoisospora suis | reverse complement strand
TGGGAAAGAGGTGACCCGATTGCGCGGAAAGCCCGACAGCAAGCATTCCGCCAAAAGGAGAGAAGGAAGGCCAGATTCGCCGTAGAGAACGCCGACGAGGCCAAGACAGCCGAAGCCCAAGCTGGCAGCGCCCAAGTCTTGGGCGAGGATCGGAGGACCGAGATGCGACCCCTCCGGTCAAACGAGGAAGAAAACCCCAAGGAAGGCGAGTCCTCAGAGACCGGGACGAAGCCGAAAGGAAGACGAACCCTTCCGACTAGAGAAAGCGGACGGTTCGGAGCTTCCAGCGGCCATCCCACCAAAGGATGGCAAAGGGTCGAAGAACAACGAAGAACAAGGAAACGAGAGGTCGCAAGCCAAGGTATGCTCCATGGTGCAATTTCGCTCCTGGTTGAAGAAGGGTCAGGTAGAGGTGGTCTACGCCATCAAAGTGAGCCAACACCACCCACAACAACGACAGGAGACCACGAACACCAAGCAACCCGAACAGGTCGAGATCGAACTGCCCAGCAAGAGATTGCAGCAAGAAGGACTCAAGGTGGATTGGGACGTCCAAAG
>NW_027155383.1:0-30908 GCF_002600585.1 Cystoisospora suis | reverse complement strand
CCTAGATCACTTTTGATATTGTCCCCCGCCGTGTTGCGAGCACAGCAAAGCACCGCAGTGCCCGGGAGACCTGGTTGTCCCCTAAGAAATGCTGACAAGCAAAATTTCTCCGCATTCGGGAAGTCTACCCGGTCGTGTCCGTGTTTCTTGTGTCAGCTGCTTCGGTTCCCGCTCTCCGCAGGCGGGGTCGCTGTGTGCGTTTTCATCGCAGTGCTACTCCGGCTCGCGCGCGTCAGAGACCGTCAGTCTATCACGGCCAGAGCGGAAGACAGCCTACTTTCTGCAAGAAGGGAGATCAGAGTGGAGGACTTACCACCAAAGGCAGTGTTATCGGGCGCAATAACAAAAGTTCGTGCACACCCCACCAAAAAGGCAAGAGAAACCAAGCACCAACAGGCAAAGAGAGGAAATAAATATGCAGAAAAGGCTGGTAGCCTTGACACGTGGGACGTGAGGGATGAATTAGCCGTATCACAGGTATTACTGTGCCGTGGCGTGTGGGGCAGAGTGAACTGCAAAAGGATAGGCGCGAAAGCGTTGTCGTGTGACTGCCTATACAGTTGGGGAGGCCTATCGTGAGCCTGAGTGTCACTGTCAGCTCCTCGTGGTGCGCCGAGTACCAGTGTGCGTGGCGGAAGCGTGTGTGAGAGGTAAGAGAAGGTTGAAAGCAATTACAAGGCAAAACACGGGTACGAAGCGGCCGAGCAGGATACTGAAGCGTAGGTCTAGAACTTGTCTAAGCTTCCGGAGTGTCCAGCCCAAACCCTACTGTCTCTACGACCCGGCAAATTCCACATGACGTTGTCCACTTGAAGAAGGAACTCCGTATCAAGACGCGCAGCGAGCGCAAAAAGGTGAGTTCTGTTTCCGGCGGACACAGCACTGCGGTCACTGCAGCGCGTATGTCCTGAACTCACACAGTTGTCAGATTTCGTCTAAGTTGGGATACCTGGCCACGATACCAGCAGGCACGCCTGCTCGCCGCCACGGTAGTCACTGTACCGAAAGTAGGAGCTCCTGTAGTGAGACGCGCCTCTTCTTGTGGGCGGCAGCAGCAGGGCTAGCAGTCCCGGCCTGTAGTATTTGCTGTGTGGAGCCATAGACTCCTATGCAAGGGGGCGGTAGCAGCGGGTCTGAAGGTAATAGGGAGTCAGAGGAGGAACTCGGATTTGGTATTGTACGCCGGGCGATTGATGTTATACCTTTGATGGACAGGAGCACAGCTGCGGTGGTGCTCTACCGTGGGCACTGGAACCAACCCACTATAATGCCTCGGCGCACAGTTGCCTTTTCGTCGTACGTCAGTAGACAGATTGTCACATAGAGAGCCACGCTATGCTGAACTGTCCGCCCGCGTGTGCTCGTTTATAGGACAGCACCGTCTCTGCTCAGCCTTAGCTCAGATTCAGCTTCAGTTGCACCCGCCCAAGACCTGCAATTCCTGGCCTGGCTGCGTAGGTCGACTCAATCGGTTTCAGGGTGATGTCCGCCAGGTTTTGTGGTTCTCGGCAGCTCTAGCACATCCAATCCCCTTCCCCGTAAACTGCGGTAAGACTCGCGTTATCTTTATGCAGCCTATGACCAGTGTCCGTCCGACATCCTGTCCCACCCCCGCGAGACAGAAGACTGGGTGGAACTCGCATATCAGCAAAATTCCAGAGACAGACCGAGCGTAGATGCAAAACAAGTTGAATCGCTTCAGGGGAAACCGTCCCACACGTGTATGAAGCGACAGCGTATGCTTTCTACGCCCCGCAATGCCGAAGCACTGAACCCCAAACTTCTCGGCCGACCGTCCAAACCATGTTCAATACAAAGGAGAGGCAAACAGCAAAAGGAAAAGCAGAGCAGTAGCCTCCCCACGGGGTGCCCTGAGACTACTATCTGATGGTGGCCGACCGGACAACCAGAGGCCATTAGCACTTCCCGAGGATCGCGTGTTCAGCCGAAACCATCACTGAGTGGGCTTGCACGCTGTAGCTTGCGTTGACACGACGAATACTACTTGTACCGTCCCAAGGGGCCCGTCTCAGAAGCGCAGCCAGTACGAAGGCGGTGTGGGTTCTCCCTTTCTTTCAGCCGAGAAACCACTCTCAAGCGGGTGGGAAGGATAGGGCGAACTACCAGGCCTCTGCAAAATAGTACTCATCAACGGTCATGAACTCTTGACCGGTCCTCCTGTAGCACAAGAGCCCTCCTGAGAGGGCTGGTTTCCCCGAGCCCGTTAACTCCGGGCAAGCACAAAAATGAGTCACCTCGCGCGCGCAGCCAACGCAGCATCACAAAAGACGTCCGGTCCCTTCCGGAGACCGGACCATCAACGGAGACAAGAGATTCGCGCAATCCCATCCGAGCCACGACTTCACGAACCACCTGAATGCCAAGGAGAGGGTTCGACCCTATTGCACTTTTCTTGCATCCCATTTGCACTGGGCCCGCCGATGCCCAAAGAAGCTGCCTCTCCCAGTTGATGAGCCCACTGTGGCGAGCGTGTTCCCTCGCGGCTCCCTGTGCCTAGTTGCTTGCAGCGACACATCAGCGCTGTGGACCCCACGAGGCATGAACCAAGAAGTATGAATGAAGCGACAGGACAGGGGTGCTGCCCAAGATGAAAAGGGAAAACACTGTGCGGAAAAACCGCCCATTTATGCGAGGCGCCTGCTCCAGGGCGTCAAACACCTACGGAGAACCTCACGTAGTAAAAGTAGAAGACTAGCGAGGAAAATACTAGGCAAGAGCAACACCGGTCAGATAGCTACCATGTACCATGCTCTCAAAACCGATGCGCGGACCCCAGCTGCTAGGTGATCGCAGGCCACGAAAAGAGAGGCGGGGAGTTTACCACATGGAGGAACGTTGGTATTCAGACAACCAGTTCCTCATTGGCGACGCGCCCCGCCAAATAGCACAAAAGATAACGCGGTCTAGCACAGCGGTCAAAGGCTCTAGCAAAGAGCCGCTCGGACGCAGGACTCGTGTCGAATCACCCTGGCGCTAACATGACACACGTAAATAACTGTGAAGATTCCCAGGACGCAGACAGGGAGTAGCATCATGCAGTCACTACAACGCCAACCTCGGGACGTAGGCACCGGACACCACGCGAGCGGCACTGCTTTGTTTAATACGTTGCGTGCCACATGCGACACCGGGAATCCAGCACTGAAAGGCCGGTGGGCTTCCCGTCAGTACACCCTCGGCTGCAAGTGACGATATCCGACCCAACGGAAGTAGGCTCGCGGCAGCTAGTTGTTTGCCTTTCAGATGGTGTGCCCGAGCACCATGTGATAGGCAAACAACTACTCATCACGGCAGAACACAAGGATACATTGTCCAATCCATGCGGCGTCCGAAGGTGTACCGAAGGGCTAAAGCAATATCAGCAATAATTTGACACAACCACAGAAGACGACTAACTGCTAAGAGCTTATCAAACATAACTACGAACTACAGGTCAGCCACATCTGAACTCGCGAGCAGTACAGCCACGAGTGTAATCCTGGCCAGACCCGGAGACACCAGAGTCCACAAAACACGGACTCCGTGTATGGCGGAGATGATGAATCGGGAAAACAGGAATAAGATAACCAAGTACATGAATACAAAGCAATGTGAACGCTCAATCATGGGCATCTCCGTCGAAATGGAATGACAAAGTAGCCCGAGAAGTATCTTCGGAACGCGCCTCGGAATGAATTGTTATATTTCCGGCATTGGCAAGTAGCACCGGAAAGTACGTATGTCCCAAACATGCGGACTCTTGGAGAATCGGATAGGACGGACTTGCAAATCGGGAAAAATATATCAGCGGATACGCATATTGATAAAAAGCGATACGAACGCTCATTCAGGGTCATCTCCACGAATATACAAAGACGAGATAACCCGGGAAGGGTGTTCGTAGTGCGCCTCGGAATCAATTGCTGTATTTTCGGAAATGCGGATAAGAGCCAGAACTCGGCTCCAAGCAGAACGGAATCAACGAAAGCATATTCCTAACGTGCAGCGGAATCAGTTGGCATATTTTCAGAACCGGAGACACGGTGACACTGGACCGTACAAAAAAACAGCTCTGCGCCCTGTTCGAGGAATGATAGACAGCACCGGACCCCCTGCTCAGTGACACCTCGGCGGGACTCGCGATTTTGCTCCATGCTGTCCCTCAGATGCCTCGGAAAAATACAACGAATCAGCCCTCTTATTTGACTTGTCAACCCACGGCTCGGTCCCGCAGATGGCACCAGTACAGTTCTCTTTGTCCGGATTCTGAAGGCACTTGAGCGGAACGCACTTCCAACAGCAGTAGTTGAGGCGTGAAAGCTGGAAGGCCAAAAAACTGTCAATACCATTACTACGTAGCTGTCTCCTTCCAAGATCCCGTGCGGCAAACGCAAATCCTTTCGTGCCCAAGTTGGCAACGCAGGTGGCCTCAGCTCGAGTCCTCCGTTTAGCAAATTTCCAGGTCGCGCCCCCGACGAAGCACAACAGTAGCTGCTGCCAGCTAATATGAGCGTCGCGTGTGAGGACTCCTGGATCCCGCCAGTAAACTAGGGTCCCGATATGTGGCGCCTTAGCCGGGGGGTCGCGTCGTACTGCGGCGCTAACAAAACGAGTCTCTTCAGAACTAATACCTAGGTTCCTGGCTCGGTTTCCGAAACCTAGGCAGGCTCCGAATGCTGCCTGCAAGGCCGGCGGCGCTGGACTCGTCCACGCTCCAGCGTCCTGCTCCTCGACTTTCTCGGGGCTCACGACTGATGGCCAGCATCTCTCGGTTCTCGGTGGGCAAGGAACCACCGGGATTGTCTGCGTCTGCGGCAAGTAATCTTCTGGCCGGCAACTCCAACCAAAGTCCGGGTGCCTCGAAAACACTTCCGTGCCGGCTGGTACTCTGCTGAATTGCTCCGGGAGCGCCACCAGCAGGGGTGCCGAATTGAGAGGCTGTGCCAGAATGTACCCCAGTTGCAGTTAGCTGGCAAGCACTCGGGGGGAGGAACGGCATCGAGTCCTCGTAGAAAGCCTCTTCGTGTCGCCTACCCTCTCTGCAGTAAGACTCTTCCTCACGCGGAAGGGGTGACATCTTGTTCCGAGCTGCAGACATGTGTCGCAGTGCTGAGTCGTTGCTTCGGTCTATGTTCGTGGAAGAAAGCAAGGGCAGGCAAGAGACAGGCGACCGTGCCAATAAACAATTCATGTCGCTTGGAAGTAGGCGGTTGTTAACGATGCTGTGTTGCGAGTCTGCAGCCTGGAAGCCTGCAATCGTGGCCTGCCGCGTCTGCTGACACCAAGTAAGGCTCCGCTCGATCTCCACTCGTGAACCCCGGCAACTGCAGTCGTTCTCAGCGACGTCGCTCCTTGACCTGTCACTGGTTATCTCTCTGACAGACAGGCCTTGCGCTGCTTGTTCGTGCACGGCTTGGCCGTTGACGAGAAGGGCGCCTCCGAGAAGCGTTATCGCGTCTAAAATTCTACGTTGCTCATGGGCAGGTCTCTCCTCTATTTCCCCGACAACGTACTGCTCTACAAGGCGCTTCTGCTGTTCCCTCGTGAGCTGCGCTTGAGAATTCACGCGCACTTCCCAGATATCCGGCAGTTCATGGGGGGCAAATGAGTGGCGACAGAGTTGCCCTTCGGGGGTCTTTAGAATTGGGCGAGTGCCGATGCAGAACGCTTCAAATCGAGGATCAATCTGTACGCCACGCAGATCACATGCTCAGGGCAACTTAGTTTCTGTCGTCCCGCCTGATCTTGCGGTACGGTCCGGATTCACTGGTTCTTTTATGGGCACGGCCTGTCGGACAGGTCCTTCGGGAGGGTTTCTAAAAGATATACTAGGAGTGCGAAAGGGACGGACAGATTCCAAGTTACAGTCTGCCGGTATTTCATATTGAAAAAACATCAAGCCTGTTATATTGCTTAGACGTTTTCTCCAATGTATTCAAAACATGCACGGACCCGGGATGAGGTATGCTCTTGCTTGAGATGTAGCACTATAGACTAGCAAAGCGGGCTGCATCTCCGGGCATGAGCTAACCGCTGTCGTCTTCGGCGGACGGGGTCACTCCACACCAAAGAAGAGTGCGGGGCTACACTCAACGAGAACGCGCGACGTTGTGAGTACCTCTGCGTGATCCACCTCCGTTATATACTTACCTCCGAGGTCAGGCCGTCGATGCTGCGGGTCGTGACAAGACGCACTTCGCTGATTGAGATGTCTCTGACAACGAGGTGAGCGTACTCGTGTGGCGGCTTCTCGAGCTCGCGAGTTTCGAAAGCCCGAACTGTAAGGTCCAAGCTGCCGCCAGTGAGGTCCATTGCATTGGGGAGCGGCCGGCCTGAATCGCCAGCTCCGCTACAGTTGCGCGGTCCAGTCAGCCCGTAGCTAGGAGTCTGAGCAGATCCGGGAACTACTGACGGTACGCAGGCGAGTGAGTACCTCCATATGTTGTGCCTGCGGCCTGCTGCGGAAAAAGCAATTACACATATAGGGGAAGTCAGAACCGTCAGACTAGAGTCGGAATTCCGATATTCCCCTTAATACTAATCCTCGACACATTACATGGAGAATATGTCCGGCTGAAAAACTACAGAAAGTACCTGAGTGAACAGCTGCAGTCGCGAAGCAGCGACCGGGCTACTCCCCGACGCAGCCACCAGCTGCAATCACGACGGATATTGCTGAGTCTGTTAAGCGACCAGGTGGGTTAGAACCAGTCAGCTTGTCCAGGAAAGAGGCGTTTGGACACAAATCTCCCGAAAAAAAATAATGGGGTGTCCTGCACTAGCATAGGTCAATGTGCGGTCAAGCTCCAGTGGAGCACTGCAGATATGAGGCAGTGCATATTGGTACGGCCCGCCATAGCCAAAGACATGCCAATAGCAGGCTGCTCCGGCGTGAAATTCTTACACGTCTATCCCAACTAACCTGATACTAAGACACTACAAAGAGAAGCCTGGACTCTTGGGCGGGTTTCGGGGGCGTCTACGGCTCTTCGACGTGATTCCGAGGCTAAGGCCGTGATATCTCGCGCTAGGTCACTCATTTTCCCTCGCTTCAACTCACCAGCTGATCCTGCTCCTTGGGGCACTCCATGCCATGCTGTGCTTGGCCTGTGCGCAGTCAAGGAGGGATGCGCCATTGCTGGTGTCTCCTGCCGGCCCCCCTGAGACGCTAGACATGCACATGGTAGACGTGTTCGCAGACAGCACGATCCTGTTTCGTGGACACCTGGAATGATGCGCTGCTGGTAGATCTCATACTCGCGAAGAAGGTTCTCAACGGCACGCTGGAACTCAACTAGAAACTCCTGCATTTGTTGGAACTTTTGCCGCTCTTGAGCCTGAGCATACATCCACAGGCACAGAATAGTTGCTGCGTGAGGACCTGCTCAGCCCGATGCCTCATTGATTTCACACGCGGACAGGAAAGACTGCTCTCAGGTTGATGCATCCAAGAGAGCACGGAGGGATCAGACCAGCCCGCACTAACCTGTCTGATGGCGCAACTGACAGTCAAGACTTTCCCGCCGAATCTGCCAGGAGCACTCCGTTCTTGCAATCCTCCACACTCCATTTTCAAGGGTCCCTCAAACCGAGGTAGGAATCTCGTCGCCAGCTCGTTGAACAGTGACCCAATCCGAGGGAGCAGACACTGTGGCACATAAAGAATGGCGAGCTCGAGGTGCAGCGAAGCGGCAAATGTATCACAAATTCCCCCCGCGTGTGAAAACAACGTATGCGCGGCTTCCTGGAGAACCGGAGAGAAGCAGTAGTAGCTCTTTTTCGCTGCCAGCGACCGCGCGCACGTGGTTCCGGGCAGGTTGCTTCCCTGGGACGCAGCCCCGATCTTTATAATGCGTCCAAACGGCAAGTTCAGAGGCAGCGTGAGAAGGACGGAGAATGGCGCTGACGGTTTATGCGGAGCGAGAGATAGAGGAAACGGAGTGAGGGTCCCTGGAGAGAAAGGAAGCTGACCTGTGGTAGGAGCTGCTGCTGTGTACATTCGGGACGCGTTTGAGGCGAGGTTGCGACCTACAGGTGGCGTCTGTTGTGACTGAGATTCTTGCCTTTCTGCGAAACTCGGATGAGCTGTGCGATCTCCTGTGTAGACATCGACGAACCGAGGGGCCACTGGCGAAGTTTGTATCACATTCAACTTCAGTGGTGGGGCTCCAGGGCTCCTCAAGGTGGGCGACACAATTGATGTACACGGCTGTCCGGACAGGCCGACGTGGTTGTCCCTGAAACCTGGACCGCCAGGATGAAATGCGGTCCTCGCCTCTGTCAGAGCAGGCTGAGACGCGTTCAGAGTCATCTCTAGCTCGAGAGGGTGGATGGCTTCCCTTTTCTCCCTCGGGGACTCAAATATTCCAGGCACTTGAGCTCTGAAGAAAGGCGGCGTGTTCGAGCCGGTAGTAGAAACGCTACTAAGCGAAGCAAACGAACAAGTGGAGGCATACCCACGACTCCTGTCTTCGCTCCCAATGCAGCAGCAGTGATTGCCTTGCAAACGCGACTCCCCGCAACCCCAGTTCAAAGACATCTCTTCTCGCTCTGGCTTTCCCGGATGTAAAGCAGAAGCTTTTCCTGGTGTTCCTGCAGGGAGTGGTGGCTGTCCAGTTGAGAAGGAAATTCCGTTATCGTCAGCCTTGAGAAACCCCTGTGCGCTTACTCCACCACGGGTTTGATGGCGAGGCATCTGCGAATAAACGGAAGATGCCACACGGCGCTCCCTGAGTTGGCAGTGCGTTATCCCTTGAGAGGCAGCACTATCGACGCGCCTGCTATCCGCAGACACGGAGTCCAGCGGAGCCTGGGCAGGCGGACGGGGAGGCAACAGGGCTTTCTGGCGTTCCTGAGGCCGCGTTGCAGGCGCACTCTGACAGTGAAGCGCATGTATCTCGTGCCCGGCCTGAGCAGCCTGGCGCGGCAGGACGGCGCTACTCCTCTGGAAGTCGGCATTCGAAGGCTGCGTGTTGGCTGTCACGGGAGTGCTCTCAAGGTGGCCTGCGCTTTCTACTGGACATGGGCCTGCGATAGAACCTTCGCAAGACCCCAAAGAGAACCCCCCGTCACTGCTCAAGCTGAGAGCGGGTGCCCCGTGAGAATTAGCGTGCATCCCAGGGGCATGTAGAAGCGAGGAGCCGTCACGCCCCAGAGACAACCGACACGGAATGAGCCTTCTCAAGCTGGAGTTTTTACCGGACTCCACTTTCCCGAAATCACTGCCCCCGTCTTTACTCTCCGACCTTGCAGCCGGAGCTTCAGCTTCCGGCTCGGTCACCGGGTTAGATGGCCTGCGTGCGGGCGAGCCAGGTCCGACAAGGGAAGCCGCTGATGCACTGGCGGAGTGTGGACCCTCGTGAACCCTCTCGAGATCCCCCATTTGGACAAAGGTGTACGGCTCGCGTGTTTGTCGGGTCCCCGCAGAGGAACCACTAGACAGGGAGTTCGCAGGTGCGTTCAAACACCTGGAGATGGAGCAGGCAACTTCCGGAGCCCAGTCGGGATGCGGTGCTCTCGCGGGAGTCTCTCCTTCGTTAAGGGTATATGCTCTTTGTGCGTTTGGCATGTCGCTCCAGGCCGGAGTCTCGTTAGTGAGGACGGGGGGGAAGCGCCTTCCATGAAAGGAAGCCCCTTTGTCGGGTTGGCCTGACCGGGACATGACGACTGAATCGGCTTGCAGGTCTCGGAGTAGCCTCAGACACAATCCTGTACGCGAAAGAGTACCGACTCAAAGAAAGCAGTGTGCTGCGGTCAACGGTCATCGCGGTTGAGCGCCCGCTCTTGTCCTCGACGGAACCGGAGGCAAGCACGAAACTACAGGTTCTATTGTTCTTGACCCCAGTACGACCGTGGGTCGAAACTCCCGGGCGACAGTGTTGACTGCTGACTCCCAGACCGTCTCCATAAGCGCAGACTACACTAGGGTCGAAACCACCGCTGCGACAAGCAAGACCCTACATTCGTCGTGGCTGGGCAAGAGCTCGTGAAAGTGTAAAACAGAGAAGACATCGGCAGGCGCGACGCCGGTACAGCGGGAGCCTGAGCACCACAAACTTGGTTCCGATGGCCACGGCAAACCAGTTTCCTACGGAACCACTGGCAACAGCACTGCTAACTAGCGGGCATAGCGTGGGCAGCCCACACCTGTGGCTAGAGAACTCACACACTGGAGCGAGTGCATGGAACCCAAGGGGAGTGTCTACCGAGGGGGGGATGACTGTGGTGGGATCCGCGCGCAGCCCTCTAAGGTAAAGCAATGCCGACCATTAGCAATGGAAGACTCTGAAACGGTCTTTAGTTCAGGAGAGGCTTACGTTTGATCGGGTGTCCCTGATGAAACCCGGAGGCACGACTGTGCGGAGCGCAGACCCCCCGTGTCGGGACCCTGTCTGGGGCAACTCGGAACCTTGTGGAGAATGTCTTTGAAATCGAATAAGGACGCGTGAACCTTTCAGGGGCCGATTGGGCGATTCCTCCGACAGCGCGAGCGACAAGGGAAATCAAGAACGGAAGAGGACAGAACTGTGACGCGCGCAGGACAAATCTCGTTCATCCAAGGCAACCACCGGAGACGAGCGATTAGAGTGATTTGGCGCCACCCAACCCAGGCTGACCAGACACGCGATGCAAACCGAGTGCAAGGCGGCTCTGGGGAGACATAATCGAATAGAGCTTTGATCCACGAGCGAGGTAATGGACACAGAGAGTCAGTCCGAATGTTTCTGCTGTGGGGTGACCGACCGCGCTTGGACAGATCTCCTGATCCCACAAACACAACTCGATGAAGATGGTGTCGATTTCGTGGGCGGGCGGGGCTTGTCTTGCTTCACTGGTGGCCGGGGGCGGACACCCCTGCACGGCCCGAGATGACGGGCACGTCCCAGTCACCTTCAGTGCCGGACAGTCCCTCTCTTTAAGCCGGCGCGATGCGAAGCCGTTGACCTCCGAATTAAAGTGCGCTACGACTCCGGGCGGCTACGCTCTATGTGGTGCGAAACGGAAAAAACAACCGGCTCATGCGCGGAAGCGCTGTACTCTATGGGTGTAGTGTGCCGTGGTAACTCGACAGCTGCGTTCCGCGTTACTACACCTGGCCACAGTCGCGTGCGATCGCGCTAGCCTCGGAGTGACTCCCGTGTCCGACGTTTCTCTTTGAATGCCCGCGGAATATACTCGTGATGGCAAGGTAACTGCTTTACTGGGTGACCTTAGCCTTACCTATCACTTCCCCGCGTAGTTGGCGATGTAACCACGCAGAGGATACGCTACCACACAAGCCATTTCCCTTGCGTGAATATCTTTTCGCCTTCGATGCACCCGCTACGCGGCAAACTGCTGACAGTCGCTCTTCTCTGGCTTGCTCAAGCTTAGGGGAGGTATGAGTTTACTTGAGTAGTCATGAGCCCTTCTCCTGTCTGCCAAGTGAATGGTCGAGGCCCGGACAAAGCGTAAGTGGACCTCGCTGGCGGCAGTGGGACAGGTTTCAAGCCGAAAAGCTGAGGAAAAGGTCTCCACAGGGAGTTTTATTCTCACCCGCGCAAGGCTGGTAGATCACTCTGACCTTTGTTCGCGCCGCGTAGACCCGAGTATGAGGGAGAAAGAAGCAAACCCGAGGTATGCCACAGAGGAGCTCACCGAGCAAATCGTGTCTTGGCGGGTCCCTACGAAAGGCCGAGGCATTCTTGTGCAGTCGGGTCTGTTTGCAATAAGCCGTTAGTACACTTCCAAAGGTGCCAAACATCCCTAGCTGCGGCACGTGACCCAGCTTTCTGCGTGCTCCTTTCCCTTCGACTCGTCGTGGCCACAGTGTAGTCGGGGAGACTGCCCAGTGTCCTTTTGACTCTGAACTCGAGAGTGCGCTACGCAAACCGCGCGGGAGGGGCGACAGAGGTACTCGGCGCTGACGTCCTGCTCTCTTCCTCCCACTATATTAGTAGGCACGGCAGCAAATCGGGAAGACTGGAACTTCCAACAGGAAGCGAAGGAAGACGTCCGGCACACACGCGAAGACACCGGCCAGCTGTGGAAGAGAGGGGGCTATTCGCGGCTGGCGGCTTGTTTTAGGTCCGAATGTGGTGGAATGCGAGCAATTCCTGGCGACGCCAAAAACAGAGCAATCCGCTGCCCCGTGGAGAAGCCGGTGGAGCATGGGCGACGCACCTACCGTCTGAGCGTCAGGCGTTGGAGGGGTTGTCGTGAAGCCTTGCCTGCTGAGGGTGTCCCCCGCAAACTGACGCAGTGTCTTGCCTCTAGGTTGTATCTTTGTTTCTCGGAGTAGACTTTCCGCTTTCGCTTGACTGTTACCCAGAAAACGACATCGGCCGTAGCGAGCGGTAACTCGTAGTACAAGAGCTTGGATCGAAGTTTACTAGTGATCAGTTAGTTCCCCTGTTGGCGGGGCACCCCTTCACGCGTGTTTTGAGGCTACCGCAAAACTGACCCCGCGGCCTTCGCCAAAAGCGTGCCTGCCGGGATCATAAGTTGAACGGGTTAGCAGAATAACCTATCACTAGGCAGCACGCGTCTCAGTCCACCAGTCCGGCAACGGGAGTCTGAGTAGGATTGGTGGCGGTCGACTGCGCCTGGCCCTCTGGTCTTCGGTGTGCCGACAAGTCGTCGAGGACGCCGCAGCGCCGACTGCCTGTGCTGTCAACCAGTCCACGCCCCAGCACTTCGCGTTAGACCACAGTAACCAGCTGGGTTTCGCATTTCTAGGCATGTTCAGACCACCTGATGAGTAGGCGGGGGGAGGGCGCCATCAGCGAGCAAAACAGTTCCGACTGGGTCTCGTCGGCGTAGACTACGTCGGTGACATGCCCAGACAAGTGACTGGGTGGGAGGCGTGAGGGCAGTTCAAAAGAGGGTTCTCAGTGGGCGCGACCGCCGGCAGAGCACTTCTGCGGAACGGCTCTGGTGGCACCTGGTTGCGGTTATACAGTGTGACGCGGACGAAGGGAAGGTATTGCGCGCTCTTGCGGACCTTCGTGTGCCCGCCCCTCGTTTTGGCTTTCCGCTTCGCAGCTATGTGGAGTGCAACGAGGCATGCTAGTTTTTTTTCCGGGTTCACCGGAAGGGGGCGCGCGGCTCCGAGCATTTTTCAGGAGAGAAATCCGTCTCACCAGGAGGCCACGGCCTCTGCACACCAGACGTATGAGCACTTCAGGCGAGTACAGGTCCGAGCCATTCCGCCTTCTGCAGTCTGCTGAAACCGGTCAACCGTGCCGCACTGAGTCTTAGCCAGTCCCGAGAACGGAAACCTCGAACCTGAAGACGGGCACGTAGAGTTGGAGCGACACAGACAAAGCAAGTCAGCACTGTTGCTTTCTCCCAGTTGCTTCCCCTTGCTTCTTTATTACGCCATCCGCCGTGCCTCCACAACACGCCGAGGCAGCAATGAAGCGTTTCCGGGGGCCGGCAGGGCAAGTGGGTTCTTTTGTGTAGTCAGCTACACTTGGGGCAGTTTTTTCTTCTCCGGTGCCTGAAGCACTTCTGTCATTCTGCGCCTCAAAGTAGTCTTTGTCCAGGCGTCTCTGAGTTTCACAATAGAGCTTCAGCAAGTACAAGGAAAAAGCCAACTGCGCCACGGTTGCAGCCAAACTAAACCAGCCGCGGATGTTCCCGTCTCGTCCAGATTGGACAATGTTTCCGCCAGCCTGTATGTCCTCTTCCTCGGCAGCGCCAGTGCCCGGGGCAAATTCCTCAAATGTTATGGCCCAGAATGCCAGCTGCACCGCTCGGGAGACAACAAGTGAAAAGAGGAACTGTCGCCACAGACGACGCGCTAGGACGGGCTTGGCGGTGTAGCGTTTCTGGCGCAGGAGGCGCAGGTCATGTTCGGCCAGGTCACCGTCCGCTTTCGCTGTTTTCCGCTTGGCCGCCAGCTGGTGACGAATGAATGGAACGAAAGCGAGGGTTTCCATATACATGGCGAAGGCCCAGGCGAAGTCTTCCGGGAAGCTCTCGTTGATATCGTGCTTCAGAACCAGACCGCAAACAATTGCAGCAAGAAACAGGTACCGGCAACCCCCAACTGAGGCACCTTCTTGTGCTGGAGCACAGGCTTTTTGCTTGGCTGCTGCTGCTGCCAAAAGCGACCTTCGGCGACGTGCTGCAACAGAGGCGGCAGAAACCGTTACCAGCAAGAGAAGCGCAGAGAAAGTCTCCGCGGATTGATATGCCCAGTCGCCCGTGGCATCCGTTGGCAAGTAGGCTGGACGACGGAGATTACAGGCTACGCGCGCCAACAGAGCAAGGGCAAACAAGCCTGCACTTTTCGGGCAGATACTACCACCCGAAAGAAGAGTGACCAGCAAGCTGGCGCAGGGCACTTTCCCGGCGCCTGGTTTGTCGTACACTACACAGGTCGTCATAGAGCCACAAACACGCGTATGGTACAAGGCGAAAACCGTGGCTAAGGTGTAGAAGGCAGCCGAAAGTGTGAGTAAGGCGGAAACTTCCCCGTCAGAGAAAAATGTGTACCCAACACCGCAAGCACAGAGGAAAGTCAGCCACACGCATGTCTCACTGCACGACCACGCTGAAGGGAGGTCCTCTTTTTTCAGCCGTATCCGCTCCTCTACAGAGGAAACAGGACTGCACGGAGGTGCCGCTGCTGCGCACGAGGCAGTGGGCGTTGCCTCCGACCCATGCTTCGAAGTTGGCTGAGACTGCTTCTGTCGAGGCTCTGTCGCCGGGGTGTTAAGTGAAGGAGCCATAATTCGCCGATCACAGTTGGCCGATAGCTGAAAGTGAGGATAGTTGGACCGCGGCCAAACGGACTGTCCGGAGAAGTCAGGGATTCCTGACCGGCTGCAGTCTACTTTCGAGAACGAATAAAGTTGGAGACTGTTGCTCTCCCAGAGACAGCAGCAGCCACTATAACGAAGCAGAAGCTGTGACACAGATTCTGAGCCTTCAACAGGCTCACGGAAACCGGTTCGCAAACCCCGAGTCAGTGCAGACAGAAGTGTTGACAAAAAGAAGATGCTTGCCTACAATTCTCCGGAGCTGGGTCTAGAAAGCGTGACTACAAATTCGCTCGAAAAGGTACATCTGAAAGCCTTTCTCTCCTTGGCTGACAACACAACTGGCCAACAAAGGGCGCATCTACCACTGTCGCCTTGATGCCCAAGGGATCTGAGGCGGACAACTGACATCCGCGTGTCCTCTCCCCTGGCCCGTGAGCCGCCTTCATTCACGCCTGTTTCCTGGCGCTACATCATGCTGTTTAGGGCAGCGGAGGGCTCTCCTGTCATGGCTGCCTGAGCGCAGATAAGAGCCGAGACGATCTTCGCAGTTCGCAAGCCGTGACCACGCTTGCGCCAGCTGGGAGAGACGCTTTACCAGCGAGGTGCCCGCCGACCACGGCAAGCGCCTGCAGTAGCCCGGCTTCCCGATGGAATGGATTAACAAGAAGGCGAAGAACCTCTGCAGCTCGCCTCTTTCTACAGCCCAGTGAGAGTTTGTCACAAGTTTCAGAACCGCTAAGGTGTGCGCGGGAATTGAGTACGTCCAGAGCGATCCTAAACCCTGAACGCGTTCGCGTGGCCCACCACGTTTCTCCCTTCTCCGGGGTGAAGCCATCTTGCCTTACTCCTCGGATCAGTGTCCTTTCCTCGAAGCCTTTGGACTGGACCCCCGGGTAGATGCTGTGTTACACAAACCCTGCAGCAAATCCAGTCTTACGGAGTTTGCTCTAGAACCCTTTGTGAGGCCTCAGTCGCTCGTACAGCGCTCACAGTTTCTAACCTCAGTGGCTAAAGTCTTGCAAACTGGCTTTCTACTGCAGACATACTAGTTCGGGCTTGCTGGGCTGCGGCAGAACGAGCTACTGGACACACCGGGAGCTGCGTTTTCTGTTTTTGCTTGAGATTGCCGACAGTTGAACACTTGCCCGAGAACACACGGCTTCCCGCAAGGCCTCCCGGTGAGGTCCCCGAGAAACTGCGGTGGCCAATACGGTTCCTGCAACTCTCCAGCCTCATGGTGCCACCTGACTGAGGCGATGCACTCAGGGGTGGCCTCTCCGCAGATACCATGCCCATCTCCCTAGAAAACGGACGCGCTTCGTCTCTCGTTTCGTCGACGTGGTTCGGGACGCGCGAGATCCTTACAACATCGCTGAGAACTGCTACGGCGAAGTTACGCTATTATACACTACGCAATAAAAAAGTAACTTGAAGCGACTCGGGACCGTGGCGTATCCGCGGCTGACACCGGACTTTTACAGGCCGATTACTAGTACTACACTGATGTGCCGTCGGTGCGCCAGTGCGACGGAGTAGACGCCTTCAGGGCCGCCGCAATGAACAGCTCACAGGTGACGTGGAGCATCGATGTCGGGCCGCAAGCGTTTTCTCCGCTTGCTCCACCGACAAGCTACCGCGTCCGCCATCTGTCGAGTTCGGCGTGGCTCGACACGATACCTTGATGCACGCACCGCTGCCATAAGAGAAGTATCTGAGCTCCGGAAAAAACCAAGTTGCAGTCAATTTTTCTCCGACTTCCTGAGTGCCGATGTGAGTTTCGAGTTTGTTGGAGCACGAGCGTTTGTTTTGTTGTACATCCCAGGGAACGAGGCACGGCGCTGTCATCGCTTGTACGACGTTAGGGCCATCAGCGGAGAAGTAGCACTGCGATCAGGGCGCGTGTGGCTGAGCCGCGGTTAGTCCTAATCGCCTGCTGACGCGTTTTCGCATTCGCCTGGGGGTGCCACTTTTTTCCTCTCGGCGAGCAGTTGGCTCGAGATCAAGTCTCTTTCTGTCCGACTTGCTCCTCCTTCTTACCAAGCTTTCTTCACTAAATGCCTACTTGCTGGTTTCTACTTTCATGGTTACTGGTGAGTTACGAAGCATCAGGCCGGGGACGCTGGCGGTATGCAATGGCGCAGGCCGCGCTGTTGGGTCCATCAAACTCGTGAGCCGGTGCGTTACAGCTCTTTTGTCGTGACCCATTGCAGACAGCAGTCCTCTCCTACCACTTTCGACACATAGGGCAGAAAACAAGTGCCGCAGCACACTTTTTCCATCGATGGTTTGACGTGTCTTTTTCTGGGGGAGGGACTGACTCCTTCGGATTGTGTTGCCTACCGGTCCTCGTTGTTTCCGTTCTCCGTCGAGTGCAAACGAAGTGATAGCAGGGGGTTGGCGCGTTTTAACGGGATGGCTCATTCTTTGTAGCTATACATTCCTGCAATAACTTCCCGGCGCGTCAGACCGAGCTTTCGGCCCAAGCCTTTCCAGGGGAAGGGAACGCGAACGGGGGCTATTCATTGGCTGGGGCGGGCGCAGGCGTTGCCGCGTTGTGATATTGTTGAGTTGGGCGCGTCCACTGGTGTGTCATAGTTTTGCTGACCTGCCTTCGTCCCGTGAGTACACTGGAGATCTCGACCCGTCCGCAGTTCACGAGGCAGGTCGACACCACAGCGTTGTGGCTCATACTCGGTTCCGCAGAAAGCTCAGAACGGGATACAGTGGTGCGCCGAAAATAACCCGTTGTGTTCGCGTATCGTCTTCCGTACCGTAGCTCAGACAAAACCACAATCACTCAGGACCTTTGTCTGCGGGTTGAGCGCCAGGTAGAGCGTTCCCGAGTTCCGTTGTCTACCGTTCGCTCTCCCCTACTTCCTTCGAGGTGCATGTTGTTTGCTGTGATCCTTCAGGTTGTTACGCAGTTTTTCTCCCACCTGTCCACGGTCCTGCCAGCTGCAATACAAGAGCCAGATTTATTTTTTTGAATTCCGTGTCGCTCGTCCAGCAAGTCATCCTCTCTGGCCGTCCAAGAAATCAAAATGAGCAAGCTTGAGAAGAAGTGTCCAGTGTGCTATCAGAAGCTGCCGAAGCCGGCAGACGTTCTGGGGCCGATGGACACAGAGCTCAGCTATTTCATGTGGATGCCTGGCTTCGAGTGGCGTCCCGAGCCCGAGCCTGAGACGGAAAGCGAATACGGTGAGGAGTCTTCGCGCAGGACTGGCCGAGATGAGTCAGGGCGGCATGTCGCGGATGAGGATATGGAGGAAGCGTTGGAAGAGATGGTTGAAGCCGATGAAATGAAGGATAGGTTCAATGACAAGGCTTCTGGAGGGAAAGTCACAAGCGACGACGCTATGGTTCTTGCGCGTCAGCTCGGCTTGGCTCCCTCCTACGAGGACAAGAAAAACTTTGAGCAGCAGAGCGGCGACCACATGGATTACGGCACCTTTCAGAAATTCGCTGCCGCTAGCACGCATCCGGAAGACAACATTGAGGATCTGGTTGAGGCTTTTGCCTACTTCGATCCATCGGTAAGCGGGCGAGTGATGCCGGTCAGATTCACACGTTCAGCATCACCAGTTTCGTATTTAAGCTCTCTCCGAGTTGCGTAGCGTAGAGTCTGCTTTGTCGCTTCACAATCTCACTGGACGACAGGGAGCATAGTTGTGCCTCCGGCACCGGAATCAGTTTTGGATCTTCAGCCGCGTCTAAGCGCTTGAGTTATGGGGGATGGCTGTTCCCGACAGGAAGGCGATATCCGTGTCGAGGTGTCTGAAAGTGACCACACTGGCGATATCACCGCTTCTTACGATATTGCTTGCTTTGGAGACAATCAACGAACCATCGGACTGGAAGACAATGCTTGCTGTGGACTGACTCGTTCAGAAAAATGGTTATCTGACACGCAAGCAAATGGCTAACATTCTGATGACCTACGGCGAGCCTCTCACCCAGCAGGAGATGGATGCTCTGGCGGCGTAAGTGTCTCGGAGTTCGTTATCGTTGGGTGGTTCAGTGGACATGGCGTTGTCGTTGTGTGAAGTAACCTGTGAATCCTCTCTTCCACTGCCACCGCCTGACAGCGTGCTTGGGAGCTGGTTGCACATGCGACGTCACTCGGGTTCGCACAGCCGACGGTGGCGTGTAGTCTCTTTGTACCATTCTCGGAGTGCGCGTGCGTTGACAGCGCACTTGCGGTCGCTCATCTTGCGGTGCCGTTCCCGATTTCGCTTCGTTAGAAATTGCTGAAGAGGGGGGAAAGGTTTGGCTTTGCCATGCTGAGATACGACGGTGACATGTGAATGTTTTAGTGCTGACGGTGCAGGGCCATATTGGAGTCCTTTCAGACACGGGGCACGGTCAAGCGTACGCCCCTGACTGTGTTGACCGCTTGCGTTCAGACAATTCTTCCCGCCGGGCGACCAGGTGGACTACCGCGCCTTTTGTGAAGCGTAAGGCTGACCGAACTACTGCGAGCAAGCTTTCTTGCTCACTGATAGTTGTTTCGTGTCTGTACAACATAGGTGCGACGGGCATATATGTTGTCCGACATGGGTCACAGTGTGCCGTGGACGCGGAAAAAGTGGCACATCGCGTTCGGTAAGGCGCGGCGTGTAAGCCTCGGGGCCGAAGGTGACCCCCCCCCCTTTGTTCTCATCTTCGGCTTCGAGTGTTTCAGTTGTGAGAGAACGTGTAAGAAATCATCTGACATCTTCTTTCGGCTTACGCACACTTGGCAGCGCACACGGAAGCGCTTCGTAAAAGTGACCATGGCACCGGCTCTTGATTTCGACGTGCAGTAAGATGCGGGTTTCCTCTTTTTTACCTGATATCGTTCCACTAAGTGTAGTCAACTGAGGTATGTAGATTTAGAGCATTTCTTCTCGCTGCGTACTATTAATGGGCTTCCTCCGAATCAGTGTGGACACTCTGTTGATGCATACCTGTTGACGCATCTGTCTAATGACGTTTGCGTGTGTGCCCAGCATGCTAGCACGAAAGGAGTAGGCGAGACGAAGACTGGAAAGCTCGGCCGGCGCGCCCGTGTATCGCACTCGTCCGTGTGCGTGGTTAGCTGCGGTGGTGTCAGCTGAGTTGTGGAAGACCGCTTTTGCTTCTCTCCCATCCCCGTGTTTCGTGAAGAGAGGTTGCGTCAGAGCGAGTGTTCAGGTTTCTTTGAGATGCGTTGAGACCTCGCTTGTGAAGTGGGCACGGGAGTTACTGTTCCCGATGCCCATTTCACGTAACATCCATGGAGCAGGTCTTTTTTGATCTAAACGGTTCACCTGCGACTGAACAGGGACGTCCAAGAGGGGAGTGCGTTTTGGTGGTGCGTCAGCGTACCACGCGCAGCGTAGGGGACTGCGACGACTCGCGTAACGCCCACATACATTTCCCCGAGAGTGGCCTCGTCCGGCCTGTGGCGGTAATCGGCTCTCCTCGTCTGCGTAGTGGCGTCTCTGTTCATTTGAGCAGTTGTGCAGTTTCCATACAGGTCGCGCTGCTCGCGGTTTTGCCGCACGGTTGTAGCAAACCGCGAGATTTCCTGAATCTCACCTTTTGATAGCCAACACGCCCCGGGGAAGGCTACAGGGCTTTGTAAGAACGAGTACAACCCCAGAGGCGGAATCATAAATATACCGGTCAGCGAAGAGCCTGGACGGGCCCCCATAAGCTACCCGAGTTATCTATCCGCCGCGTTTGCTGCATGCCAGTCTGAACAGGACGCCGCGTGCGCTGTGATACCGCGCCTGCCTTGGAATTCGCAGTGTGACGTACTCAAGCGCCCGGGTCGCAGCGTGCAAGACATCGTTTTGGCCTCACCAATATCTGCCTTGTGGACGTAGCCAGGCAAAGAAGCCCACCCCGCGTCCCTGAATCTGTTCACGCTTCTTTCCAAACGCCTTTCACGGTCCGTTCGGGAGGCGGGACCTTTTTGGTAGCGGTTTGTCACCGTAGAAAAGTGGGCTGCCGCCGCTTAAGGCGCTGGTCATTCTGGCTGATGCACTAGAGGGTTTGTGGTTTGCCAGCGGAAGTAGAGCTTCACTCTCCCTCTCCTACCAGGGACCCACACCGTAAACAGGACTGAGAACCACTCGAAGTAAGCATATTTTTCGTCATTTCTCTTCGCCAGGTATGACGTGGGGGAGTGTTACTCGTTGAAGGCAAGACAGGCAAAAAATTTGAGCGAGCTGGTGTTTCCAGCCCCGCTGCCACTGAATCCCATACCGACACGCAGGCTTCCCAGTCTCGCGAAGCGGGCGCGCTGAAGCTCTCAGACAACACCACAATCTCGGGAAGCACCGGACGCGGAAGGGCGGAGACCCATCGCGAATGGCCTTCCATGCTATCGAGCCGAGCTGACCGCCCTCGCCTCACTGCGGCGAAAATGTAAGCGGAAGCATGGATCGCTTTCCACTGTCACGGCCTCCTCTTACTTTCTTGCAGGCGTCTGTGAAAGTGCCCCTCGCCCAGGTAGCTCGCAGAGGTCACCCGTACGCCTCAGGTATTCAGTTGTCCAAAATTTGAAACCGCCTTGCTCGGGACGTTGAGTAGTGGAATGGACACCCAAACAACTTTCAGATCGCGAAACCGAAAGCACGCGCACTCTGTTTCAAGTCTGTCGCGTAGCTCCGTACCCGTTTTCTAACGGATCACAGAGCCCTCCCGCGCCCCTCCTTAAAACCCGGGACCAGCCGCCGCGAGGTCGGCGAACGCGAAGACCACGGACCCTCCGCAGAAAGACAAACAAAGTCATAGATCCGTAGCTGTGGTAAAACCCAGCGTTGGGCTCAGCGACCAAACCGGAGATCTCGGGACTGGAATTCGCGAAGACAATTGACCACTTGTTTCTCAATGCAACTTTCTTGGGATGACCCCGCGTAGTCCCTTACCTCAGGCGCACAATCGCTGTCAAAATTTCTCTCACCTCTGATCTCCTCCTCACACGCTTCACTTTTCATCGCCGCCCCATGGGGACCGGAGCCCGGCCAGCACAGTTCGGCCTCAGCAAGCACAAACGGAGGGACCCCGCTGATGCCAAACGGAGGAAGATATCCACAGGGACAAGTCAGCGCAGCGAGGCGCCGCAAGAGTGCACGCAGAAAGAGATGAAGGAGACTGCGGAGGGGCAGGTGAAGCGTGCAGGAACGGCGCCCCTCGGCTTCCGACGTAGACTGGGCCACGGCCCCTGTGCTCACGAGAGGCAGAGCAGGCCGGGGAAATCCATAGTGGAGAGGTCGCAAAGTAGTCTCCGGAGGAGCCCCGACAGGATGCGTGTGCTCGAACGGAGGTGGCACCGAGCTGGCGGGATCCAGTCCACGACAACCCGGACGTGAACAAGGCGTGGGGAACAAAGAGTTTGAAAATTCGGAAGAGTGACCAGTACGGTCACGCACTCCTTTCTTTTGGGAACCACGCACAACAGCGGACCGGGTACTGCAAAGCGTTTCGAGGTCCTTTGTATCCCGTATCTGGGCATCATTGTCAGACGTAGGTGGTGTGTCCGTTGCACCCTTTAGCCTCCCGTGCACCTCGCAGGAGCACTGAGCAGACTTCTGACTCAAGTTACGAAGAAGGGACAGTCTCCTTACACACGAGACAAGGAGCCGCCCAAATGTGCTACACCGGCGAGTGAGTCTCTCCTCGTTGTCGCGGCAGCCGAACCCAGTCAGGCACAACACTCTCATCCGTCGCGAAGCGGCAGGTAAACTGCCTGTGCAAACGCCGCGTACACGCAGAAAAAGAGAGTGCCAGAAAGACGGCTGCTTCTCGAAGTTTGTTTTGAATGGCCGTACCAACAAACTTCGAATAGCAGCGTGGATAAGAGCCGCAGCCAGCGCGCCTAGGGGTGGACTGAGAAGAAGAACACAGAGGGGCGGAGGAAACAGCGTGCCTCCACACTTTAGCTGTCTATACAGTTCCTCCTGTCGAATGGTCTTCACAGATGGGAGGCGCACAGGAGGGTTACCAGTTTGAGAGATATTCGACGTACGGCCCGGAACAGCTTCTCGTTCGGAACACGACTCGCGGGGGACTGACTGTTCTGTGTGGTCCCTTATGTCCCTCGTGTTGCAGAGAGGAGCGTCCACACGACCAAGGGGAACGCAGTCAGCTGTAATCTTCTGAGGAAGTTGCCGACGAACACAGCCACCTCGTCCCCGACATGCTCGACAGGAGCACGTGGACGAAGGCCCTGCAGTCATTGTTCCCCGACTGCTCCCTGCGTCACTCTCGCTGCTGCTTGCTCTTCTGTAAGAAGCGGCTTCTTCTGTTGGGCAGCAGGCAAGCCGGGACTGACCTCTTCGTGCCAGCTTCCTGGACTTGGTCTTTTCTCCTTCATCGGGCGAAGCTGTTGTCGCGAAGCAGTCCTCAGGAGTCGCGTGGCTACTCATGTCCTTACATGCAGCACTGCTACCCGTACACGCAAATCCGGAAACTGCACCCTGTCTAAGCCATAGGAAGGCAGAATTTCCGCGGTCCTTGTTCTCCTCTCTCTGAGACGAAGCTGTCCTTCGTCTAGATGAACCTATGTAATCCGAATTGCATCTACTGTCTCGGAGGACAACCTGTCGTCCAACGGAGAATCTCTGAGGGCTGCTGAAGTGAGAAAAGTGTTGGCTGTCGCTGCAGGTAGATCGAGAACTGGCAGTGTCGGGGCACCCGTACACTCCTACGGCATTTCCTCGATTGCGGATACAATCTGACGCCAGACGCCTTGATACACGGATTTCAGGGTAGCTTCGCCCTTGGCGTCCCTGTGGCGGGTCTTCCGTTCCTGGCGCCTCAGCTGGAGACTGCTCGACACCTTTGATCATTCTAAGCTGTCTTCTTCGCGGTGGCCCTAGACAAGGACCGGGAACACGAGAAACAAGATCACCTTGGGCAGCGCACCCGCAGAGGATCCTTACGAGCAGTATGTCATTACTTTCTTCGTAGGCGTCGCGGCTCTCTACCCACATGCCAGAGACCCCTTGCGGTTTTTGTCCTTCCGAGTCTCCAGAGGAGCTTTTCTTCTTGTCTGCTGTCCTGGCTGCCCTGCCTGCCTTCGCACGGTTTGAGCAGGAGGCACCGGCGGCGCGCCCCGTCGTCTTCTCTCCTCCACTAAGGTGGATTCCGCCACCATCGTTCTGAGTTCCTCCGTAGGAGGTTTCTCTGAGATACGCTGCCAAGCCGCACACGCACCCCAGAGACGTGTCTCTCTTCCGTGTCACAGCAAAAACGAAGCCGCCATGTGGGTTACTCAGACTCCGCTCGGTTCGGCCAGGGCCACAACGGCAGGGGGGCGATTGTCCCTCAACAAAATGCTTATCCGAGTCTCCTGCTGCGGTACCGTGTAGGCAATACGATCTGGCTTGAGCGTGCCAGCTGTCCAGACTCGAGGCGACCCCGAGAAGCGACATTCGCGAGGTAGAGACGGAAGTGTCGCCAATGTTTGCGCGGGCTTCCTGCCGTGACTGCCCGGGAAAAGTGTCAGAGGGGACAGACTCGGACGCAGCTTGCGTTGGCTCATCTGATTGTCTTTCGAAGGGCGAGCACCTCAGGACAGAGGAAGATGAACTGCTGCGCGGGGAATAAGAGAACCGGTGAGGGGACCGCCTGGTGCTTAGCCTTACGTCAGGAAAAGCTGTAGTGAGTGACCCGGAAGTCGAGCAGCGCGCGTGAAGGCGAGGTCCACCGAGGCTCTCTGGGCAGGAATCCGTGTTGTTTGTTGCGGCGGGGTGAAGAGTCCTCAACCGAGTGAATGGAGGAGCAGAGCAGAAACGAAGGAAAGCAAAGGCAGATCGCCCAGAAGAGGAAGGCAGCCTTGACGAACAAACTGGCCACCGAAACCCCTCACCCGCACACGAATAACGACTTGAAAAGGGATGCAGGGGAGTTGGAGAGCGCCGCTCACTGCAACCGCGAAATGCACACGAAGGGGGATGGCGACCAGCACAGCGTGTGCACGGGGGAGAAACATAGCAACAGAGAGGCGATGAAGAACAAGAAGACGACCGACCAGTGGCAGCTGGGCTCGAATTGCCAGAGGTTGCTGAAGGGACCGCAGGAGAAGAACCGCCAGATGACCGCAGCTGTAAGACGGAAGCATGGCCAGCCGGACAGCAACAGCTCGAATCAGTGCTCGAAGTAGAAACTGGGCAGGATGGAAAAAAAACTTGAAGGCCTCCCCTTCCTGCAATTTGTAGAAGAGTACGAGATAGAAAAGGCTCACGGCCGCATAAGCCGGCAGAATCGAAAAGAGTAAGGTAGCGTACCCGGGCCTTGAAGGCCGCCATAATGCAGGGATAAATCAACCGCTCGACAAAACCGCTGACAGCGAAGTTTCCGTTGCAAGAGAAGTCCTTGACAGGCGACGACAGCGGAGAAAACGACCGTAGGAATCCCTTACACAAACACGCAAGTGAGGGGCACTGAAAAGAAGAGCTCGGACTGAGAGTCTCCGTGCCGCAACTGGAAGCGACTGGAGCAAGAGAAGACCGATGCCTGGCCCGGGACTCCCCAGCAGAAAGGAGAAGCAGCTCTTCGCTACGAAGAACGACAAAGACGTGCAGTTTTTCCAACCCTCTGAGAGCAGCCTTCCTCCCCTGGCTGCTGCCTCCAGTCTGGCAATCTCTCTCTGTCTTCGGGTTTCCGAATATGAAAGGAATGACGGGTAACGACGGTGCACGAAAATCTCCTCCCACCGCCTCCCCCGTGTTCGCTGAGGCACAGGAAAGCACGTATCTGGGGTGGAGGAAGACAAAGAAGAACTGAAAAAGACGCCCGAGAACCCGCTGTATACGCCACCGTGTACAGGCCCGAAGCCACACTGAGCGTACAAGCATGATGATCAGGAAAGATGCATACAGCAGACCACGCACACACAATCCGATACAGCTAGTGCTCTCCTCCTCATCGGCTACCCCTTCCAATTGGCGCGTTGCGTTCAACATTCTGGCCCACGACACAGCTCCGCCCGCATCTTCTCGTCCCGGCTTCGCCACAAGAGGAAGCGGAGAAGTCGGCAGAGGAAGCTGTCTGTCGGGTGCATTCGAACAGAAACGGTGACACCCAACGAGATTTTTGGCAATCTCAACGTTGGTCCTACCCCCTCCTTCTCGCTGGGAAGAAGGGTTGTCCTTTGGTCTAGCCCTTCGTCTCTCTCCCCCATGTGGTAAGCACGGCTGTCGAGTTTCCCACCCGTTCTTCCCTTCCCGAGCAGATACAGACATATTCTCCCGTACCTTCATATACCTTCTGCGCTGTCGGGCTCCAGTTCCAAATCGAGAGCCCGCACCCGCCCTTGCTTTTGTGAAGAAAGACATTCACTCAGGACTTCGAGCTGGTCGCGGGAAACAAACGGGAAAACTTCTTCTACTTGCATAGCCTCCAGTCACGCGTCTGACCCTGAAGACCATAGGATATCAGACTTGGAGACAAATGAATGAGAACCGCCCCCCCGAACGGAGCCAGGAGCCACTCCAACCGTCCAAGTAGGCAAAAGTTACTGAACAACTGAGAGAACAAGAGTTCTCTAAGGGGATGTGTATCTCAGCTCAGGCCTTCCCGCTTTTGTATCTGTCTAGAAGAAACGCCCGAGCAGTGGGGGGTTGCCCCGTGGAGACGTAACTTTTGACAACACCGAAGAGTACACGTGTCTCCGTGCATACTGAAACAAGAGAAGAGAACGATACAGACAACAAGCAAGGATTCTCGCAATGTTGTATGAGAGAAAAGGTATGTTAGGCACAGTACGTACCGCCACCTCCCTTAGCCGTATATACTCAGGCCCTGCAAATATACAGACCAGCTTGGAAACGTCGAGAAAGACAGGAGGCACGTCTAGTAGTATCCATAGAGCACGTGGGAAGAATGCCAGCGTTACAAGAGAGAAGTCGGGCAAGACGGAAGTCATATTCCAATGTTATTCTCCCTAGCGCAGTCCACGCCTGGGAAGTGGCCACGAATAAATAGTACAGACGGAGGTCATAACCAGTCTCCGGTGCCTCAGAACTAACCAAACGGAGTGATGACACCACCGCCACATCCGTAAGTTGGACCGCGGATATCTCCAGCAGTGAACAAGACAGCACTTAACAGGCAACCTCGCTGCACCCCGGGAAGGAGACATGCAGCCTTGCCGCGACCGCAGGGATTGGTGCGAAACGAGGAACAAAGCCGAGAGAAAGGGGAGCCCAAAGAGACAAAGACAGGCAACAGAACGAAGAAACCAGGAAAAACCTTCCGGACGGAAGCCGTCCTCACTGAGAAAAGAGAATCCTCATAACGGACAAAAAGACGTGCTGCGCCGGGGGGCAGTCTCACGAGACCGCATGCTTCGACAAGAAAGGCATGCATGCTTAGGTTCGTTTGACTAGTCTCCGTACGCTCGCAACGTCCGGTGTATAGGACGTTGCGAGCGTACGGCGACTAGACGGTGTGTTTTGCTAGGTTTAGATCCCTACTGGCCCCTGACGTCGTGTTCGGAATGAAGAGTCTCGGGTGAGGTTTGGAGCATCAAGCCCCCCAAGTGAGCGAGTACGAGGAAGCTAGTGACGGCCCTGATACTCAGTGGCTCCCTCGGAAGCGACTCAATTCCAAAGCTCAGCTAGGCATCCGCCATCCGATCTCCTGACTGGTTATCTTAGGAGGCCTCTGCCTGAGCTGCGTGCTGGAAGCACTTGTTTCGCTTTCTGAAGCATTATATCAACACCTTGTTTCGAATGCGGCCACATCCTGGCCTCGCGCGGATTCCTGGGCGGGTGCGCCTCTGCGATACTCTGGGATACTTTCAGTCCGTTTCTCTGATCGCCGTCGAATCTTCCTCCTTAAGTAGCACCTCTTTTTGGTCTCTGCATTATTGTCTAGCTACCAGCTCTGTCCCCTCCAGGACTAACGGCTGGCCGGCATTCAGATACGGTGGTCCAAGTGAGAAGGAGAGTCTTTAACCATCCTCTGGGTTCTGTTCCGGGATCTTACATAGCCCACATCCGACGACTTCCCGGCGAGTGGCACCTTAGTTCACGTTCGACAGGGCGTCCCCATGTAAGCACGGGCAGGCAGCCGTACGTGTATCATACTCCTTCTGGAGTGGCATATCACGCGCAAGAGATGCTTCATTGCAGCGTCTCTTTTACGTGGGACGGTTTCTTAAGCAGACGCGGAGATTGTGGTTCGCCGTTTGGTTGGCTGCATTTTTACTCCAACATTCTCTCGGACCAGTTTCATAAGCTGGCTTCTTGGACTGGAGCTTCTGGGCCGCAGGTGACCCCGAAACGTTCACACCTCCCTGATCTAGAGGGCACGCGGAGGGATGTTTTTTTTTTTTTTTTNNTTTTTTTTTTTTTCTGTGAACACCGAACCTCGCTTTTGTTGCTTCGGGTTCATTTCTATAGCACTCGCCTGAGACGTCATATCTTGTCCCCTCTGGTGAGCAGGCTTTGATGGCAGTCTCCTTTGTGGACCTTCACTTTTGTATAGCCCCCGTTCCGTACTTCTCCGCTGTCCATGTTTCCGCAAGTGAAAGTTCCTTTCAAGGTCGTGGTATTATGTATCGTTGAGTTTCACATGGACTGACCTCGCACCTTCGCCGCCTACTCCCACCATGACGGCTGTGCCAGGTAATAAATGCCAACGCAAATCTTTGTCTCGATTTATATCCATCTGCGTCCCACCGCTTGTTAAGACACAGACGATTCCAGGCGAAGCAATAGCTACAGACAGCATCCAGTCCCCTGTTCCACCATCCTCGTCGTGCACCTTTCGTGCTATTCCAAGATCTTCAGCACCACCCGTATGTGTATCATCTCATCGTCTATCATGAACCAAAGCGTCAAAGACTACGCTATTCCGGGGAGCTGCTCTTGGAATCACGTATTCACGCTATAGGACGAGGGAAGTGTAGTCTGCTTCTTTCTCCTTGTCACTTCACCCAGATAACCTGTAGGCGCATTATGTGTCTCTGCTTTCCCATCGTGCAACTGCTCGTCAGATGCCTTCGAGATGTCTTCCATACTGTCTTGCTCGTCAAGCTGCAGACACAGAGAAACTGTCTGAACTTTGTTCTTGGAAGGCTCAGGCTCTTTCATTCGAGAGCAGAGGGTCCGACAAGAGGGAACACCGCTGTGCTTCTTTCTTCCCGGGATCAACCTCTCCGTCAGTGACTCCCTTTCAGTAGAGAAACAACGCCTCGTGCTTCTCTGAGGCTTTCTGGAGTCGTGAAAATACATGGCGGGCTACTTTCCTAGGCCCTGAACTCTCGAATCACGTTCCATATCAAGACAAGAGCACTCTTCTTTCTTGGTTCCTGTCCGATCTCTCTCTATACTTCTGTTTTTTCTGTACCTCTCGTAAGATGTCTTCTCTTTCTCCTGCTTTAGTCTTAGATAATGGGTCGGGTTGTTTGAAAGCAGGATTTGCAGGTGAATCGTACCCTATACATACCCTGCCGACCTGCGTAGGACAAGGTAGAGATCGTCAGAAGTTGAACCAGAATTTCCTTTACGGCGATGAACTCTTGATTTCCTCGAACTATTTTTGTTTGAGACCAACAGCTTCTGCGTCGTCGCCTCTATTTTCAGATCTTGAGTTGCTTCGTGATTTGTGGGAGATTCTCTTGTGTCATAAGAAGTACTTTGGCTTCTCTGATTTTGCGCTATCAAACAACGGAGTGGTTGTTACAGAGCCTCTTCTCACACCGGCAGCGATACGTGACGCTTTAAGTGAAATTCTTTTTGAGGATTTCAAATTCAATCAAGTCCTCTTTGCTCCTACTCAACAATCTGTCCCTTTTGCTTTTCTTGGGAGCCGCGTCCAGGACGCAGTAGAGCAAGAAGGAAAGGCCTGGAGTGATCTCGTGGCTGGAAAACAGTCTCCGTCAAGTCACTCAGAGAATCATAGATCACTAGACATTATCGGAAATTGTCCACGTTATAGTGGACCAAAAAAGACAGAACTGGAAGGCTTCGGAACCGACTACCCATGCGGGGGAACAGAAGATGGAGCTGTATATACACGACAAAGGCGTCTTTCACAACAGGGGAGTGGAGAAGAAAGACAACTAAATGCGGACCGTTCTCACTGTAATGGGTTAGAGGGGGCAAAAAACAGCCACCCGCAAAGTACAAGCATGCATCATTCAGATATGGCGTGGTCCAGCACGACAGGGTTTCTCAACGGGAGAAAAGAGGGCCAGTTTTTCTCCGGTCTAGTTGTTGACTGCGGGTTCAGCGGTACAACGGTCATGCCCTATGTGGATCTACGGCCGGTAGAAAGGGCTGCCCTCCGAACCGGAGTAGGAGGAAATCTTCTCACAACCGTTCTGAAGAATCTTTGTGGATTTCGCTCTATCAATCTCGAAAGAAATGAACTGCTTGTCCAGCACGTAAGACCTCCGCGGGCTGTTTGTCATCGTAGTATTCTGGTTCTACTCAGTCATAGCGCATACATGGAACTGTACCTGTGTGAGCGTAAGTACGGACGTGGCGGGAAGCGGTACCTTCATATATTCATGAATACATGCGTCATTATCGGATAGTCTCCTTTCTCAGCAAATGGTGTGTTACTTAGGCCGACCCTCAGGAGACAACGACACGTGTATGTATACGCTGATCCCGTACACCGGTACACACGCGCGCACGTATACAAATGTATGTGCGCGTGTACGTCACGAGCGTAGCACTAAAAAAAAGGGCTCGGTGGCCAATACCTTTGTACGACTTTTGTGGAGTTTTGTACCAGAAGAAGTGGAATGCATCGAGGGGAGTGGTAAAGGGCTTTGGCGCCCCCCCGCTTTGGTCCTCCGATACTCGGGGGCTAGCGACACAACGCACGAAACCACGCCAGCCGTTAAGCCTACTACGGCGAATGCTGTTTTCTGTGGGATTCAGTTGGCGTTGGCGCACGGAGAATAGTGTTCAGTTTGGTGTGCGCCTTGCCTTCTTTATCCACTTCTCTTTCTGTAGTTTGGATGTCTCTGTTGTCACTCAGATTAAGGAATCTTGTTGTTTCGTGTCTGAGGACTTTGACCGCCAGCTACTGTACGCTCGGAGAGAAGCTGAGGCTGCGGGGAGTGCCAGTAGTCTTCATCGGACGCATCTCTTCCGCGAGTTCGAGCTGCCCGAGTACGGTACACTTCCAGTAAGCATATCTTGACATTGTTGAAAGCACCCTTTT